>NW_018108209.1:259113-269240 GCF_000183805.2 Loa loa
AGTGGAATTATGGGCGGCCCAAGTGAAATTATGAGCGGCCTATGTGGAATTGTGGACGGCCCAAGTGGAATTGTGGGCGAGCCAAGTGGAATTACGAGCAGGCCAAGTGGAATTACGAGCGGGCCAAGTGGAATTGTGATGCCAACATCAGGACCTTCATCTTTGCAGGTTCCTTTCTCACTTGCATGAGTTTATTGTTTAATGAGCCTTTGAAAAGTGCTTCCTTCTTTATCTATCATGGATGAAAATTACTCAGCAAAAATTGAAGGGCTACAAATAGGTATGTGAATTTTTAATCTTATCCAAAAGTTCGATTTTGATAAAATGATGAATAAATGAAGCGAATTATAGATGGGTAACCCAAATGTTGGAGTCATTCCTAGGTCTGGACTGCATTTCTTCCGAGGTTTGCAACCTGAACCGAGAATGAACATACAGATGTATCCAGATGGTTTGTTCATCTTTTGTTTTGTTCAAATAATCAAAATTTAAACTAATGCTATTGTTTTGCCTGGATGTCTGATTTTACTCACTGAGTAGTTACCTATTGATTGTTTACATCACATACATACTAACTTCGAGAAAATTAAAGGTACAGTGACTAATATTCCACCAACTATGGTGGCTGACCAGTTTGGAATGATTGGATTCTTATCTGCTCATCGTGGAATGCAGTTTGATCCTAAACTTGCAACACTTACTGTTGGTGAAGATCCAGTAAATATGGGTTTGGGTATGAACTCTAAGTAAGTTTACTTATTAAAATTCAATATAAATTAAACTATGCGAGCCTTTTTTCGGTATTCACTAATAAAATCCTAATTACGAAGAAATAGCGAAAAAGCGAACGGAGATGCGGAGAGAAAAGAGAGCAGGATAGAAACTAGTTGTTATCTATAGAGATTTGAATAAACTGAAGGAAACTAGCAAGCCAATCTTAACAGTCAAAGGAGTCTTTGCAAATCTGATCTTTCTAATTCCTTTTGGTACGCTGTCAAGAATCGAATTCATTTCGGAATATTCAACTCTCCCAAAGCAATCAATCTTCTGCATTTGTTCTGATGACCAAATTCTTCAACTTTAAATATCTGCTTCTACTACAAATCCTTCTATTATTTAAATAAAGTAACTTTAATTGCAATAAAATAAATTATTTTTGTATTGAAGTTCAGTAGTTATGCTGTTATGCTGCGTGTCTTCTCTGTTTCAGCCTTGAAGTACCGGACTCAAATGGACGTGGCAGGTAAGTCAAATAGATCAATTGATAAGGCCAATAGGATAATGGATGAATTAGCAAAAAGTGGAACAAGAAATGGGAGACAATCCCTTGCAAAATCAAGGATGAAAAACTGAGATTCGGGGTTTGAGATTAATTTGACGAATTAGATTTAGTCCGCCGTCATGTCTAGAAGGCCTTTAAATTGAAAATATATCATTCATTTCTTAGTTTTAGACGAGAAATTTATCTAAATTATGGAGGACCGTGGGCAGACAAGCCAAATCATGCACCGAACATAGAGACTAGGGTTGGAATTTACATTTTATGATGAGCTTATCTCTTGAAGAACTGCTAATGGAGGAGAACTGCTAATAACCGAGCTAGCATCAAGCGCAACGAACTACTAGAAGATTAAGTGCATTTAATATTGGTGGTAGTCATCGTAAGCCTCATTCAGGAGGGTATCGGCATTTGTTATGCTTACCTGACGAAGCAGCATTGAACTAACCCATACGGATAGCTGTCCTTACTGTCACGCTGATATGATCACCATTAATGCAGTTTCCCTCTTTTTCTCTCTGTTTTTGATAATATCTCCATTTTTGTGCAACTTTTTTAAGTAAAATCAGTACAGATACCGGAAGTGTATAGGACGAATTTACTGCTTGGCAACAAGTTAGCACCAATCAAATTCCCATTGCTAGAAGAGGACATATTATTTTATATCTTTTATAATTACCCGGGTGAGCAATATCAAATTGCCGCTGCTTATGAGCTGTGAGTTTTTAAGTTTGATATTCCAGCCAGTCTGATATTCAAGCTAATCGAGCCTATTACTTTCTGTTGTAAATTGGAACTACAAGTGTCTCGAATACTTCTTTCTCCAGGCACGGAAGGGAGTGGCGTTATCACAAAGTGGAACGTGCCTGGGTGAAACGTTTGAATTTCGGAAGTATCGTTGAACGTACAACTACATTTGAAAGAGGGGTATATAATGTGTTCGATCCAATCTTTTGGAGGAAAGTAAGAAGCAATAATACCCATTTTACATGATGTTTGTTTCCAAGGATGAAACCAAGAGTTAACGGATGCCATATGCGGAATTTAATGAGCTAATAGTGACACCCTCAAACAAATCTAGAAAATAAAAATGCAAAATTAGAGTCCATCATGATCGACGCAACTCAATCCTTAAAAGTTTATTCCAGATGCCGAGGGAAATGACATTGCATTACGAAGATCTTGAAAGAAAGCCAACAATACCACCAGATATGAGGGCGTTCTTTGATCGATAAGTTGCACTAATATTCTTCAAATCTGATCGTAATTGTTACTGTTTATTGACAGCATGTACACATTACGTCTTATTTCTTTCTCATTGTTTTGTTAAGGGACAATAGTATGACACATAATAACTTCCCCTTTTTAAAAAATGCTCAAAGAAATACGATTGTTCCTATTTAAGCAATATACATTTATTTCTTGCAAAGTTTGTTCTCCTGCCATGTTACTACTATATGCATAATTGTGACGCATACGACTTATTGTTCTAAGCAATTAACCTTGATGGATGACGGATGGTTAGAGATGTAATAGAGCTGGGTAGGATCTGCTGAACGAGCAGAACTAGTTTTCTAATTCTTTTTCGTTCATTTATGATTCCTGCGATGAGCTGCGCTTAATTTATGCGACATTTGCCCCAATGAAGCGGGAAGATGCTAATCAACAGCAGGTTTAAACATGCCTAAGCAATTAACAACAAAAGTATTATTATTCATTCCCTCCATGAAACAATATAAAACAAAAGAGGTATGCAAAAATGAACTTGCCAAGAAATATACAGATTTAGAATATGTGCAAGCCATTGTTCAATCTCAATTGTAGTGGATAGTAGACAATGAAAGGGAATAATCAGAATTCCTGAGGAACAGTAGGAGCACCTGACTGGCAGGAAGAAGTGACGACTTCCCAATAATGCAGCTAACAACCTGCTACCTGTTCTAACAGGTATGCCTTTTAATCACTCGGATAATACGTAATATATGTGTATTTTAATAGGGCTGGTTACTCTATTCACAAGTTTTTTTCGGCGCGTCGGACAGACAAAAAGGACATAGAAGGGACGACTGAAGAAATATCAACTCATGTCATGATAATGTAACGGGCTATTGGTAATGTGGTGACAAAAATTTTCCTGATAAATAGTCTTAGGTATAAGGAGCAATCAATTGTTATTGTCAAAGAAACATAGGACCCGTAGATATGCATTAGACCTAAATGTTGGTGTTGATTCCAGTTGGAAAGAGAAACAAATGCACCACATAGAATAGAAGTCACGGATTACGGAAATCACAGAAATTATTAAAATCAGTTGCACTCACAGGCCTTCTTATTCCCTACTGATAATACGAGTTGAAAGCCGGAATAATGTAACTGACACTGATTAGTAAGACACATAATACAAAGGGAACACTAATTACAACATATGCTTCTTAACAAAAAACAACTGAAAAATGATACCTTGTTATCCACTTTGATTGTAAAATCATGAAGTTCATAAACTCGCATCCCTGCTTTTCACATCATTAACTGATCAGTTAAATTTAAAAAAATGACAAAATACCTACAAAAGCAGAACGAAATGTTAGAACAATGAAATACGAGTTGCACAAGATTATGAAGGATGCACAACAGTTCCAGTTAATACTTTTTCATTTTCAGTAAAGAAAATTCAACCTCAGTCAGGACATTTTTTGAGAAAATTTAAAATAACAATGAACCAGTTAACCAATGATTCAAACGACCAATCAATCAGCCAATTTTTATGGATTTATGCATACCTATGACATAAGTACGCATGTCCCATACGAGATCTTAGGCTGAAAACAAAACAAAAATAACAATTTGTTATTTATAAAAAAAAACAACGAAACAACATGTATATGAAAATGAAGTTACGTTGGCTGTCGAAAGATACCTAATCTGAAAGATGCAGAAACATTAGCAAAAGAAATGAAAAAGATAATTTCAATTTCTATAATATTATTGGAATCAATATTCAATTCATTATCCTTTGTTCGTTAAGATAAATGAAATATGACCTAATAATTTGCTAACTAGATAAATGCGTGGCTTATATATAACTAACCCCTCTAACCACACCATTATACTGTTTCAACTTGTTTATTTGCTTATCTGCTGCTTAAAATAATTTAATATTTATGGCGAAAAAAAAAAAAAAAAAAAACAACTCCAGTTGTTTTTTGCTGTCCCTGAATCTTTCAATTCAAATGAAATAGCAAAAGCGGTATTACTGCGCACCTCCAAAAAATTTCCATCTTATGAATAAATTAGCTGACAATCGACTGATTAGCTACCATCCGTAATGGTCCTATCCACAGAGTTTGTACAACTCTTTGTACTAGTGAAAGCACTTCTGATAAGTGATTTTGCATCCGCTAATTCCATCGTGTCAGAAATAACCTAAAAATGCTTCATCAGTACTCATTCCAGTGCATTTCAACGACTTTGGTAGATACAAAAACTACTTATTAAAAAGGAGTTCCATAGGAAAACGTAAAGGCAACAGCTTCTGATAAAATATGACTTCCGGAAATTTTTCGAAAAAATCTTTAAAGAATTAGAATCGTTTTGACTTTTGAAAGGATAAACAAATTTAAATTGTTTGCTACTACTACCTTCTACATAAGCAGTACTTCTTCAAACATTACCCGTTTCGAAACATTATACTACTCGTTGGCTAAAAATGGAAACAGAACATACTTTCGGAGCAATTTTCAATGGTTCGATGGCAAAAGTAAGTATTCGACGTCTTTTACGATAAGCAGCACCACCACGAGGTGTTGCAGGTTCACGAGGTATAAAGCAAGCACCACTTGTCCGCTCATATTGTCGCAGTCGCATGACGATCCATTCTTCTGTTGCATGATCCAAAAAATCGTTTTTTTCACCTGAAAATTCACATTTCCAGCAAAATCAAATTTATTATCCAAAACTCTAATAAAAAGAAAAAACAAAAGAACAAACAAAGTAGTAGGAAAATAAATAAAGAGAGACTTTTATAATTAACATTTATATTCGAAATTTATTGCACAAAAAACTGCGACAACCCATGTTGATCAAATCCCCTTACTCTATTTTCCGTAGATTTGCTTATTAAAATAATACTCCACCGGCATGAAAAGTTTCTTTTGACAGAAGAAAAAGTATAAATTTGTTGAAAATTTTCGAAGAGTGCTTACCTGGTATATAGTAAGGTAGTGGTGTCCATTGGTAGCAGGATTTGACTCTCGACAATTCACCTTCTTCAGCATGAGGACGTTTCGCTGTAAATTTTAAAATTAATTAAATCAGAAGGAATGGAGATACGGTCTTTGACTCCCAGTTAATGCACTACGCATAATGCACAAAAACACACCTCATCTCTCACTGCACTCATTATATAATTACAAGGTACAGAAATGTTGCAGATCTATCAACAGCATCGAGTAATGGTGGTAATTGCAATAATTTCGGACTGGATGCAAAGCGTTTTGACTTAGACATTATTTGGTATGACTTACGTCGATGTCATTTTCTAAAGATAAATCCATTGCAAGTGTCTTAGAACACACTTTATATCATGTCAAATGTTCAGCTAAACCCAGCACCCTAAACTAAACCCATTCATCAGGCAGTATCCCAATGACGGTGACCACAAGAAAAGAGCTAAAACAACTCCTGGTTAGTACAAAAAACAGAACAAATAAATAAAGAAAGACCTATGAAATAATAGAAATTCTTCAGTTTTATAAAGAAAAAGATCAAACCTTTCACTTTTTCATGACCCGTTCTGAGATGCTCTTCCAGTGACCGTTTTAATGTAAATCTTGACGAACAACCCTCTATGAGACACATATATGGTTGCGCTTTACCAGCATGTCGTGTTGTAAAATGTTCTTCCAACCAAATGAACTGAATAGTAAGTTTTTTGATTTTTGGAAATATTTTAGCAAAAAATAAAGAGGGAAAACACATAATAAATTGCAGGTTTTTTGAAACAAATATTATTCATTTTTCTTATTTATACAACATACGAGCATAAAAAAGAAAGCGCACCTGTTTTTGAAAGTCACCACGACTCAAACCCATTTTACAGCTCCCCCACTGGCACATTAAATTTTTTAAACGACCAATCGTTTGTGACTGTGAACCGCCGCTGCCACTATTATTATTGTTACCATCCAAATATACCGAAGGGCGCAGCAATTCCAAATGAGACTAAACATGTGTTATTTCTAGATAAGGTTTTTTGATTCCTAGTGAATCTCTCAGTCAGGGATTTTGTTTCTGATAGAATTCCACCCCAATCCTTGCAATGCTTAAATCAGCAAGCTTTTTTTGGATAAGCAACAGAAAAAATAAATGAACTTGAAGTTTCAAAAATTCTACTTTGACAACATGATCATAGAGGTCGTTATCGCATACAAATCGTTCCGTGCAACTTTTCCAGTGACAACGTACTCTTAACATAAGCTCACTGACTTCTGAAGACGAACTCCCGGAAAAAGAAGGGATCGTTGAACATCCTGTAAGTAATTCCGCACTGTTGTTTAATAAAAATTACGAATTCCAATCAAGAATAGTTCAGTTTCCAACAGATACAATATCAAAATTCCATAATATTCGTAACCCAACTTTTTTTCAGTAATTTTGAATTTTCCTTCGATCCCACTCCGTTCTGTTTTTCGAAAGTACTGAGTTCACAATAATCAAAAGGTAGATTAGTAAGTCTTGGATAAGCAAGCAGCTTGAAATTTTAGAAATTCTATTTTGAAAAAATGATCATTGAATTATTCGTTGATAACATACTCTTAATATAAATTTTTGTTTTTTAATTTCATATGAATTTTAAATATAAATAAACGTGGCACCTAATCCAGTGGTCGATGAAACTCCAGGATCATGATTAATAGGAACATGAGCTACCAGTTGTAACTGGGATGATAACGAAGTTAGTGAAGCTGTTTTCTCCAGAAGGCATGTGTCAAGACAAAAATTTTCATCTGCTTTTGTATCGGTACTAATCAAACTGCTCGTACTAAATGTACTAATACCGCTCGACGTTCGACTGATTGGTGATGACAAGGACGAACATGATGGTTGACAAACTGACAACGGACACTGTGACGTAACTGAAACAATAAAAAATCATCAAAAGTGAAGGATATAGCATAATAACCTGTCATATTATCATTACGATTATTCCAGACGAATTCCAAACCCAACTTTATGGCTAAACTGTGCATATAATTTGTCGCTGCTGGCAATATTCATTTAAAACTATGCAATAATGTTCCTTATAAATTTGCATGAAATTTCTGGGATATGTATTCGGCAAACTGCAGTACTCTGCCCAGATCAAAAATGTGATATGGTGTCATCAGTGTATAACCAAACAAATAAGAATGATATATCATCAGTATTAGCAACATTACGATATTGTAAGTGCGTACCAGTCAAAGTTGTAGTTGTTTGATGTCGTCGTTTAAAGCTCGAATCCTTGTAGTATTTCATCATTTCTGCTCCAACAACTGATGAATCCAGTGAACAATCCGGTGAAGATGGAAACGACGAATCGAAACCAGAATCAACACTGGCTGGTGACATGCGTTCAATGTTCAAGACATTTTTTGACGTACCATTAAGAGATGTCTGCAAATAATTGCAGCTGATGGAAAGTGAGGGTCCAAAAACACAATGCTTGAAATTACATCTGATTTATTCAATCTGTGAAGCTACAGCTAAAACTAGGTTCTTCCAATAAACATCAAGTGAATCTAAGTCATAACTATCTATAAAGGTAGTTGCAAATCGGTACTATATGATTAGCTCAAGAGCACACGTCTCTTTTTCAAGCTTAAATCTGAATCAGGAGATGTATCAACCGGTTCTCTATAAAAATATCTATCACGGTGATAAGAGGTCCTCGCGATATAAGTATTCTGTATGCTTGATGTTCTACTTGCATTCTCCTTGATAGAGGATGTTTGAATAATATTTCGAATTCTTCTCCAAATCGGTCTTTCTAGCGTTTGTATATTTAAAGACAATTATCCACAACTGTTACAATTCTTATGCAGCTAAAAAAACTCTTAACTAGTTTAACTAACGAACTCACATTTTACAGGTGTGTTGAAGAAAAAATTGAGGAGTCAGCATATTAAGTTGAAGCAACATTGCGTAACTTTTGCACTGTGAAAGTGCTTTCAAGGTTAACACAATATAGAAAATATTTACATCGAATCCCCAGATCCTTATGTTAAAGGAATAAATAAAATTATTTATTATTGACAAAATGTGTTGACTGCCATTTTTTTTATTTCAATTAATGCTTGAGCTCCGTTTGATAATTTATAATTTCCGGTGCAAAAAATTGCACCGAGTTTTGCATTAGCCTAATACATTCCTCGTAAACACCATTATTCTTACGGAAAATTGACCACAAAAAAGACTTTGCTACAACTTTCAGAACTCTGTTTTAAAAAGATTTTCAGAATAACGCATATAAAAAATTGAACTTGTCAAACCTCTCCATGTCCATATCTGACGGGGAAATTAAACACTTCCTCAGAAACACCTAATTGAAGGATGGGTCCGAGAAAAGTTTTCAAAAAAATTTAATAGAAGTATGTGGGAAAATAATATATGAAGCGATCTTTTCATCAGCTTCTTATCTTATCCACAATATATAGTTCCATTTGCAGTACTTTCTCCTTCTCTCTTGGTTTTAAGAAGTTTACAGTCTTCGCGCACTACAGCGAACAGATAATCAAAGTTCAAAATTTTTACACAAGTCTACACAATCGCTATAATATCAAATGAATTTGATTATCAGTTTACTAAATAATTTCGTTAAAATTTCAGCACTGCACGCCCAAGGGAGGAACAAATAAACATACTTATCTGTTGCATTTTTAAACTGAGACTTGAAGTGTATTGCTCAAAACAATTCAGCAATTGAAAATATTTCACCAAGTTGCTGATTGAAAAACCGATGATTAGGAATTATATTTCGAAAAAATATGCAGGAAAAAGATCAAGTTGAGGAATTGAAAGTGCAGAGACCAACACAAAATCAATAAAGCTGATTTAATTTACGAATAAATGTGCTATCTTTACCAGTCAAAACTTTTCGAAATTTCAAAGGCAAATTTCCGTCCACATGGTAGGAAAAATAACACAACAATCAGGAACTATGTAATACTAGAGATTTAAAAACTAGGCCTTATTGACCAATATGAATTAGCAGTGACATTTTTTAAGATTTTGGTCCTCACACCAACTATATTGTCGGGATTCGAATGTAGTCGGAAAGTAAAATCGATATAGTTAAAATCAGATACGAAAATCCGAGAATTACAAATAAAGTTATAACGATAAAGTTAAATTAAAAATGCTATAACAACAACCTTAAAGGAATGTATAAAAACTTTTCTTTTTCTTCTGAGACCGTAATTGTACTATTTTTTAAGAAATACTTACAGCATCAGCAGTGACTACTTCGTTGGCCGATTCCATACCAATTGGTTTATTACCACCGCTACATACTGCCACGCCTTGCTCAAGCATCCTGCCAACTATAAATTTGCTTTAAAAGATCAATTAAAGACAACCTTAAACAGATGGGAACGTCGTCTCGCATAAAACAATAGAAAAAAGAAAACTGGTCATGTTATTAATGTAAAAATAATTTGTTTAGGGGAGTACCACAATATCAAACAAGCTCCCAAAGTTTGAAAATGATTGATCTACTGAAACAAAAGTTCGGGAATCACACGAAGGTACCTAGTTACAATCGTAAATATATATATATATATATATATATATATATATATATATATANACA
>NW_018108209.1:269524-293315 GCF_000183805.2 Loa loa
GTGTGTGTGTAGTATATATATATATATATATATATATATATATATATATATTATGTGTGTGTGAATCTCACAAGGAAGACCTTCAACAGAATTCGATTTCTCATAAGACGGGAGAACATCAAGCTGTTCTATAAAAAAATTTGAAAGTGGATTTTATTGGATTAAAAATGGGTACACTGAGCAAAGTGACCTGGAAGGACTCCATAAAACCAGGAACATGATTCCGATTATTTAAGTAACAAGATCCACTTTCTACATTAATTTATGAGAGTAATTATGTAATTTCATCAGATAACAGACTAAAATAAGGTGATGTTAAGGCAACAAAAGGATTTAATCTAAGAAACGTTCTCTTACAAAATAAGTACAGAGTAGAATGGAAAAGGGTGTAAAAGGGAAGAGAAAGCGGGAAGGATGTGAACGAATGTTGATGGGATGATGGAGAAGATGGGATTGACAAGACGTACATGCTAAGATCATGGGTTGGAGACAACGCAGACAAGAAACTATTGCTGCACCAAGGAAAGACACGATGCAGTGAACTCTAAGTGCTTTCCACTCACTATCCGCCTGGTGGGTCCTTATATAAAAGCATCATGTATATGCATAGATATACAAAAATGCACGCACAGTATACCTTTATGTACAACCAAAAATATGACTTATCACCGGACCCGTGAGAATGAGAAGCGCAAGTTTTAGGATTAAATCAGTTTCATTTCTTGAATGTTCCTGCAAAGAGGAAGGGTAAACAAGGAAAGTTTGGTAACAATGTGTAAACAACAACAACTGCACAATGAAAAGACAATGAGTGACAGCACTAAGCAACGGAGTGCTGCATGGTTGACAATCTGTATGAAGATAAGCCTCCAAGAATGATTAGTCATGCAAAGATAACTTTGTTTGCAATAATGATTTCAGATGACCTTCATTACTACTTCACGTCCGTCAATGCTCGTTCCGCTTCCTACATTACTATTTGCTGCCATGAAAAACGAAATCTTCACCACCAAAGAGAAGGTGACATGCAGACTTTCTTTTGACAGCATTTCTTTGTTTCCAGCACTCCAAACTTCTCATGAAAAATCTCACGGCTCAATAAATGAAGGATAAAGAGATGAATTCAACGAATTAATGTTGCAATGGGACTTTCCCGCAATCTTTAAAAAGACAGCGATGAGTGACACATTTCTTAGCCTTACAGACGATGGTGATGATGATACCGTGGAGGAATAAAAAACCTTTAATTTCACATTTACAACCAAATCACACTTCATTGGTTGAATAACACTCGGTATTGAAAGTGATGGAGAGAAGTCTCTGCGAAAATGAAAATGAAGAATGACCGACGAAGACGACTTTACAGATCAAAGAGACAGTTGCAAGGGACAAATAATGAAATGCAAAAAAGAACTCCGTGAAACTACCAAAAAACGAAGGTTTCTCTTCTTACTTCGTTCATCCCTCCCTTAATTACACAAAACAAGGTAAAGAGAGTACAACTGACTGAAATATTTCTCTCAAAGAAGTTGTGTATTTCAATTTTGTAACTGAAAAACAAATCTACTAAAGGAAGTAACTAAGAAAGTCATCTTGCACAAATAATGTCAACGTATTAAGTATGAAGAGAAGTGCAGCATGAAAAAAGAGAAAGGAATGAAGTAAAGAAGTTTTTTTGCAAGAGTATCAAATCTAACAGTCTACAAGGAAGGGTAAATTGTTGAAAATTTCAGACGTCACTGAACCAAAAGTGCAAAGAACCGTTACGTCACATCCTATCAGTGATCATCGATATCTTTTTGTTGCTCTCCCTCCTCCCTGAATTGCGTGTTGCGAATATCACTGACCACCATCGTATTTCCTCGACGCCTCAACAAAATTCAGTCCCAAATTCACAAAATTCAGTCTTGGAAAAGTTCGAAAATGCAATTTCTCCAAGTACTTACTCCATCATGGATTGTGTATGCAAAATTAAAATGCTGTAAGAAATGATATACCAAGATATGATTTTTGCAGGAAACAAACGGATAAGGCAACAGAAACATCGCGAATTCTAAACCAAGCTAAAATGAAATGGGAGTGAATGAATCCTATAAACTGAGTTAATGAGGACTGAAAAGAGGAAGAACAAGTATGCATCCGCTTGAGACACCTTTATATCTTCTTTTTATCTTCAAGAAGTCTTCTTTAAATGTTGAAACAAGACAACTGAGAACGAAAGGTCATGCGACAAAAGAGAAAGAAACGAAGAGTCAAGAAACAAAGATGGATTTTGGTCGACGGGAATGGTCATGTCGTGGAATCAACGACAACCTCAGCTTGTCATTGACATGCAACATTCCGACGTCACGTACAGCATCGTTTACGTGATGCAATGATACCAAGTGGAATGTCGCAAATTTTCGGCAACTAATTTAGAAGCCATCAACAGTTGGAACATCTTAAGGTGTCACAAATTACCACTTCACGGGCAGATTAACCGGGAAGACACAGAGAAAAGAAAAAAAGCATCTAAATAGCATCAACAGGAAGGAGCAGACATTATAAGGAAGAAGATATACACATACATCGATATACAGAGAAAGATTAGGAACAATGTTCTTAAAGTGTACTCTTAATGACGGGGCGGGGTTAGAGTACTTCTTCCAGTGCTTAAGTATTGGTTACTCCGGCATACCCATCGCCAAATAGGTGAGTGGGCGGGAGGAGATCTGAGTAACGAGATCCAGTACTTTCAAACATAGCTGCAATTGATTGAAATCAGTTGGTCATCACCGGTGTAGCATCCATCAAAATATCATCAGCGATGGGAAGCCGAAAAAGTCACTATTCCAAGATGATAGAACCAAGTAAAAAAAAACTGAGGCGTACAATCCACCGGTCTAGTCTTCAATGCGTAATCCATCCCAATCTAGTATCCTTTCATTATAATATTATGAGCAATTCTTTCTGATAAGCCAAACGCCTGCTCATAAAAATCCAGTCAAAAAGGAATGGATGAGAAAATTTGTTTGGCTTTCCGCGAAACGAATCATCTTTATCCGGAACATCTGGAACAACTAATCCTTTGAAAAAGACTTCTTGAAAATTCCTATGGATTCAATACCATCACATGTTGGGCGGTAGAAGTGATCAGTTTCCCGAGCTGATCATTGTATCCCTTCCCTCTCCAATCATTTCTATCCCTGAACAAAACAACTAAACAATGAATTATTGAGAACGATGCACGGAAGAAAAAAAAAAGGAAAAAAGCTCAACAATGGACTCGTAAATCATTGCGAAATTCTTTCATTCATTCTTCATTTCAGCCATATCCCAAATCACGGGGAAAATTTAATCCTAGAATATGGGCTTCTTCTCTTAATTATAGTATTAATATCATGTGATTGAAACACGCCTTTAAAAAAAGTTGATTCAAATTCACTCGTGCTTTCACTGATGCCATACGAGTTCGCCGGTACTTCTCAGTCCTCATATCTCGCCTAGCAACACATAGATTCATCATCGGTTAAAATGTGCTTCCGGAAAATCACAATTATTTCAAATTATCTTCATTAAACAGTCATTGACAGATGTGTAATTGGAATCTATTTAAAAGTCTAAAATAAATGTGAGCAATGAATTCCTGCGAAGCCTCAGTGGAGTGCACAGAGTATTGTAATAAAGAATGTTTATATCTTATCAGTAAAAAAAGTTTTCACATACCATCCACCAACTTTATGTAAATTCGAACGGAACGGAAACAATTAAATTTCAAAAGCTCCGCAAAAAAGGCATACTTATTTCAATAAAACTGGAATAACTTTTTGAATGAATTGGAAATGTTGTCAGAAATAAATGGGACAATTAAGAACATGGAGATTGCAAACAAGAAATTTCACCCAATAGAAGTGAAAGTGTGAAAAGACATAGTAGCGCAGACAAGCGGAGAATGCATTTAATAACATGCCTAAACATCCTAAGCCAATAGCGCAATTTCTGAAGCGGTTAATCGAAGGTTATAAGATAAATCCATCTGAATAAGAGCTTAGGAAGATTGCATGAATTCAATAATTTTGATTATTTCGGAGCAGTCGAAAGCTTGCCACGTTTACTGCTCGATTGTCAACTTGGAATATTTATTGTTCTGGGACCAAGTAAGAACCTGCAGCCTCTAGACTAAAAGAAATGATCAGAAAACGGTTAGCAAGCAGTAATCCATGAAGAATCTTTTGTCTCGACAAAAATTTATACCTTTCTCAAAATGCCTGTTTTGACCTTTCGGTAGCTTATTTGGCCATCAAGTGTAGTTAAAAATTAATTAACAAGAAGTTACAACAAGTGATTGTTCATCACATCAAATGTTATCATCCTGAAATATCCGTTAATGTACGTCATAATATTCCGCTCTCATACTAAAAGGCCAGGTGTTTTCTTATCCTAGTTTTAGTTGTCCATTTTAACAGAAATGAATTTTAAAAAAAGAAATGGGAGAGGAATAAAAGTGAACAAAAAAAGTGGCACACAAATAAGCATACGAACGGAAACACAAATATCTTTCCAATACTGAACACCACAATCAGTTTTAATGTTTCATGAGAAAAACTTGTGAGTTTGATGAAATCGTGATCATTCTCGGGAAAGATTTTCAATTCAGGTTATCACTGAGGACGGGTAATATACTAAAAATGCATCGAATCGGGGGATAACTGTAGAAATGAACATCGGAATAACTCCTGTACAGTAAAAATTCTGTTTTCAATAAGGATGGGTATAACTGCTTATTTATCCATGTTATCTTCAGCATTGATCAATGTCACTTTTGGAGTATAGTTTATCAGCGAAGATTACATGGATATCATCAGGGGAATTATACGGATTTCCTTTTTCGCCAGCGATGGATCCCACGTTAACAGAAGTAATTGTTGCTGAAGATACCAGAAACGTAAGAAATTTCATGGCCGTCTTCAAATTGTTCATTTGATTCGTCACCTTTGTTCAGTTTTTATTACCAAAAATAATTCACACTTCCTTTCCTGTCATTTTCCTTTACTTCAGTATTTCCAACCTTCTCCCACTTTTCTTTCGTTAATCCTTGAAACAACAACATACTAAAGTATTAAATGGAATTTAATATCTGAGCAAGTGGTAGTAAACATATTTTTGATAAAAAACACTTTAAATAACAAGCGGTAATAGATACCCATTTAAATACTACCGCTTGCCTGAATATCAAATTCCATTTACTACTTTAACATGTTTTTATATAGATATGTTCCAAGCTTCAAAGCCGGTATCGATCGATAATTAATTATACTGATACACGGGACTTTCTGTACATGAAGTTGATGAAATTGAAGTTGAGAAGTTGAAATGATGAAGTTGACTGAAGTTGACGTGAAATTGAAGTGAAATCATGAAATCTTGAAGTTGACTTACACTTGCACGAATGAGATTTTCCCGTTCAATCATTGAAAATTCAATGGAAACGATGGAATGAAGCTGAAAATTTACAAATATGTTAACCTTGTAGTGAAAGTTCCCATGATTATTGCAAGTGAATAAAAATTCTAGCCTTTACTTCTGATATTTGGCCCACCAGAAAAAGAAACATTACGACTGATACTTCACATAATTCTTGAAACTGAATTTCATATGCCGACATGTTGCAGGGACTTTCCATCCTTTACGACCAATGAGGCGGACAGCAAAAGAGTGATGTTCCGGCGATAACGTCCTTCCTTCCCATTCCATCCCTCTCCCCAAATAGCAATATCACTTCA
The DNA here is from genome assembly GCF_000183805.2 of Loa loa. Classification (NCBI taxonomy): domain Eukaryota; kingdom Metazoa; phylum Nematoda; class Chromadorea; order Rhabditida; family Onchocercidae; genus Loa; species Loa loa. The sequence continues at coordinate 275,287 of NW_018108209.1, forward strand.
CTATCGCGGCAACATTGTGATGATGAGCGATGATTGTAGTACTAGAAAGCATCAGCAACCTTTGGTCAACAAGTTTTAAGCACACCATCCGCTAATATTTCCTCTGAAACTCTGCCAAACTTTCCAGAAAAACTTCTGGCATGAATTATTGGTGGGAGTGACACATAATTTATGGTATTGAAGTGGGAGAGAATGACCTGAGGTCATTCGAACCACTCCATCCAAGACAGTACAGTTGACATTGTGTGGATACTCAAGAGATTTAAATGCCAGTAATCAAATCATCAGCAATTATATCGGTGGATGGAAAAAAGGTCAAGGTGATTAAAAACTCGTCGATAGGAAATGCCTAGAAAAATGTGAATTGATTTCTTACCAAAGTATCGAACACTAGTTAAATATTTATTATTAAAACTTCAATTCCTTTTGAAATTGGAATAAAGATAATACCAAAGTATCCTTTGTGAGTCACTGATCAATGATGAAACAACTTGATAAATGATAAACGAGTATACTTTCGTTTGATCAAGATATATTCCTGTCATCTTACATCTTACTAGCTTTTACCGCCCATTATTTCTCATTTTGCATAAGATACTTATTGCCTGAAGTAAGCATCTTTTCCTTAATTTGCGACAAATTATGTCTGATCCAATTGTCTACAATCGGCAACAACAATGAAGTCGGGAAAACTGTTACCGAAACTGAACGATTCAATGATGACAAGCAAAAACAAAAAAGAAACGAAAAAAAGGAACAGATTCCACTATTTACAAACCGACTAACAGTGATTAAAATGAATAACCGAACTTTCAGCAACAAGTAATGACAATGTAATTGTGTGAGGCTTCAGGAATCTGTTTTACCGCTTGTATGATCGCGATCCAGTTATGGTCCGGTTGCGTTGCATTGATTGACAATGCATTTCGCGTGCCTTATCAGCATAAATTACTAACTGCATGCATGCATGAATTCGAGATAATAGCCAATGTGCACTTATTATGGACCAGAAGCGCTCTCTCCTCGACATAATTACAATCATGCATACTAATTAATTCATTATTTTTATTCGTTGAACATCCTTCTGTTGACGATCGTAAACATTTCATCTCTGCTCTTTCCACTGAGTTACCGGATGCCAACCACCGTTACAGATTAAAATAACTAGGAAGTAGCACAGAGTAAATAATTTGGTAAACAGAACTATGCAAATTAGAGAACGAAGAACAGAGTTGTTAATTGTGAAAGTAAGGGGAACATGGCTTATTAGTCCAAGATAGATATGCCCGAAACACGGTTAAAAAGGTCTTGATGATGATTTAAGCACATAGCTCTCCAAGCTCCAAATCACTATGCATTAAAGTATGTCTCGGGCAGGGTAATGGCCACAGAAAACTCTATACGTAAGCTTTGTAACGATAAATAAGGCCTTGTTACCTTTGTTTCAATTTAAAATTTATCAGATGAGCAAGCCAAATTCCCTAATCATCAATATTAGTCGTTCCGAACCAGTTAGCGCACTTTAGCATAGATAAAAGAGCCATATCACCGCAGAATTCGAAAAAGTATACCCATTTTATGCCAAATTCGCAGGATATGTCGAGGAAGATTAATTTCCCACGGCCTAATCGGTCCGTTGGTTTGTATAATTGAAATGTGATGGAAAGAGTGTATTCAGGAGGTATTACGTCGTCGTCTGTTAAAGGTGATTACTGCTGTTATTACCCACAACGATCGGTTGCCTAATTGTTACAGATGACCTCACTAAAACGGCGGCTAATTGTCTAAAAAGATACCGAAAACCTAGAAATACTCTTTCTTCTATGATATTAAAGTAAAAGGTCTAACAGAAAATAAATGAACCGATCAATAATGCAAACATTTTGGGAAACAGAACCCAAAATAAAATAATTTATGCACTTCGTACAATGAATGAATAGCAAAAGAGACAATCAGTAACCATTACAGAGAGAGCTGTAAATAATTATTATTCATAAGCCAGTCAAATCCTGTCACAATGGCAGGGATGGATACCTGCGGAACTTCTATGTTCTATTCAGGTAGGAAGTCAGGAAAATAAATTGCAATCATGGGGTCAACGGTTCAAGAAAATTCGGATTAAGTGAAAAGTATGCAGATAATGTTAGGACTGGATTCATAGTAAAATCCAGATAATTTGGAAATAATTCATCTGCGAAAGAAATCGGAACCTAACAATCTGCACTAATGCATTTCAGGAATTCTCGGTAAACAGACCAAATTCAAACGGAAATAGAATCTAAAATTCTGGAGAATTATAAGGGATGGAAGCATTGAGGTGAGCATGAAAGACATCTGTTAGGATATCTCGAAAATTATCCAGCAAATTAATTTGATTAATTAAACAAATTTAATCGTGGCCATCATCAAATCTAGGAAATATTCGTTTAAACAAACGCCAAACGAATTCAGTTCCATAATATCCTTAACTATATGAAAAATATATGCATATGAGTAATTATTAAAACTACTATCATTTATTGCTATCACCAGGTAGTACAACAAGTGTGAATGTGACATATATGCGACAAGCTACAATGATTGCAGTTGCAATCAAGCTGGAAAACAACTGATTGAAAATAGAAAAAAATGAGAAGAAGAGAAAAAGAGAAAGGGAAAGTGTTCATGCGACATTCACACAATTATGCATTCTGTTTGCTTAATTGGAGAATTTTTGAAGAATTATGTTTTAACGGTTTTTACCGATATGCTTGAAACTCTTTGTATTTGAATTCTTAAAAGAAATTACTGTCATTTTAAAATGTCTCACCAAATTGAACAATTAGATGATCCAATGATGAGAGAGAACAGAAACGTTTCCTTTCCGGATAATTTTAATAGATAACATATAAAGATGCCTAGTAATTCGAATAGCTAACTGTCTGAAAGAAAATAGTATGTATGAGAGGGAGAGGAAAGAGAGGGAGAGAGAGAGCAATAGATGGAGAAAGAAAGAGAGAGAGGATCGGTCATAAATGAGGATTGCAATTAGATTACGACCCGAACCTCATTACCATCACCGCAGACATAACAGCAACAGCAATGCCGTGGGGGACAGTTGTAGTAGTAGTAGTAGTAGTAGTAGTAGTAGCAGTAGTAGTGGTAGTGGTAGTGGTAGTGGTAGTAGCAGCAGCAGTAATAATAGTAGTAGTAGCAGTAGCGGTAGCAGCAGTGTCATCGATACCAATCACACAAGTTTGTTACGTTCGTCGTCCATCTGTCCTCTCTTCCCTTTTCCGCATTTTAAGTATGCTTATTTGTAACGGGTTGAGAATGGCAAATCCTTCATACCATTCAATTTTTATCATTTGAAAAATCACCTTTCATTCGGTTATATAATCAAAATAAGTAAACGAAGCAAGTAGTGAAGTCTATGAATAACTACCGCAAGGGTCAAAGTTCAGTCTCTCAGCTGTATAAAGAGTTAACTGTTGGGGGAAAGATGTTAATGCCGAAAAGGCATGAAGTAACAAAAATCGACAGCAGTTGTTATGCCTGAAGTAGTAAACTGTAGAGGACTGAGTAAATTCTTGAAAAACTGTCACATCATTTACTATTGTATTGAAGTTAACCGATAAAACCATAAGGAAACCACCGGTCCTGGAGATATCGTTAAATGATAAGGTGTGGAGAGAGAACTTACCACTGGATAATCTTTCAAATTGGACGAAGACTGCTTAAATTCATTTATGATATAAAAACAGTGAAGCAAACATGAATACAATTCTTGACCTCTCTATTGAACTTTGGAAACAGTCAAATCATTGCCAAACAGACTTCTCCATAAATCCATTACAGTAAAAATCATTGCCAAACAGACTTTTTCATAAATCCATTATAGTAATTAAATCGTTGATTTGGATGTTATGAGATTAACGATCTATTAGAGTTTTGAAGATATGGAAAATGTCGCAAAACGTATCGTAACACACGAAGTAGTCAATTAATAGCCACCTTGTACTGTGCAAATGAGTAATACAATTGAAGACAGAAACATAAGTTGAAGTCAAACTCTGGATGTTTTAATAGTTCGAGAAAATGAATGAGAAGTGGCCTGAAAGGCTGAAAAGGATCGCTTTGCTCATAATTTCAAACGGATCATCATCCCATATGTCACCCGACTGTCACCTCCCTCTGTTTGGAAGTTCTGATCATTTAGATTAATAACAAATTGAAGTTTTATTTACCTATCCCGTCGGAAAAGTTAAACTCCTTTTAAAATTGGAAAGGTGCGAAGTAAAAAAAGATAAAAAATGAATGTAGAAGTATTTCAAAGGACGTCCTTGACTTTGGAGCAACCACTGATTGCTGTATAGAAATCCCTTCTACCTGTTTGTTTTTTCTTCCTTTTTTATTTGGGACGTACAAAATGGCTCATTGGTTGTTCAGGCTAACAGATCTGTGTGCTTGATGATGATGATGATGATAATAATGATGATGATGATAATGGTAATGATGGTAGTGGTGGGTGCTGTTAATGGTGAGAAAATGATGGTAAAAGATGCAAAAAAGTATTGCACTGAAGCAGTGAAACGTATCACAAAAGAATAGGTAATCGACGAAAGGGAACGACTAAATGATATAATTTCTAAAATGCTTCAAAAACTTTTATCATAAGATGGATAAGCATTGAGAAAATAGTATTCGAGAAAGGGATGATAAGAATGATAAAGGACCTTTCGAGATTTCATACCATTTATTTCTTGAAAAACTGAGTATCAGATTCTTGTAGAAAAATTGATTCGGAAACTTGTCAGTTGTAATTTCTTTTGTTTATAGCATAGTTCTTGGACGGATGTTGTTCTCATTTTTTTAACCAAATTAAATAAACGCTATAATGTTCAAGATGAAACAGAAAGGATTTTCACGTTCATTACGTCAGCAGTACACTTAAGTAAGAAGGTATCATTAAACAGATGAACTTTCATAAATCAAACAAGTATTGCTCAAGCTCAATTGAATCCAAATTCATTTTGGAAAAATAAACAGCGAAATGTTTGATGGGATGAAAGGACAAGAATTGCAACAGATGATTTCATGAAATATTGACGCAAAAGATAAGAAAACAGTTAACGAATTCGATCATCACTTCAACAAGTACAAATTCATGTTTCCACTTGCAATTATCGATTTAAACAAAATTCTCCAGAAAATTAAAATTCAAAATCGAATTGAAGTTTTTCAACACATTAAGAGAGCTAAATCTAACCTGGGCTAATTATATATGATATGGGTAACATTGATGTATGACGTTAAAAACGTGTTAAACACCCGATATATTTCTTCACCCGGTCATCAATGGTTATGCAATGAATAGTTATTGAAAGGAACAGTTGAGCATCCTAACTGGTATATGATATCGATATAGCGGGAATGATATCGATATATAAATGAATTTCTCCATATCGATTGAAAATTGATGGAAAAGAATAATAGGGTGGACAAGGGGTTGCTCATTTGGGGATCGCACTACACACGGCTACTTTTCTTGTTGATACTGTTGGCATTGTGAAGAGGAGGAGGATGGATGGATGGATGGATGGATGGATAAAGGAAGATGCTCTCTGTCATCACTTCTCAATTTATCGTCCCTTGTCCATATCCGTTCAGGTCAATTTGCATTTTTGATGTAGACTGAAGCTGAAGTGAATGGACATTTGTTTGTACGATGAGGACAACAATGAAACAGAGTCTGGCCAAGGACAGCATAAATACTGTTTAGGAGGATCTAGGGGGAAGGATATTTGACAGAGATCTTTTGGACTAAAACTGGAAGAGAAATTTTGGCGAAAATTCGGAATGAAAATATCTTTATATTCTGCGACATTAAGCATGTTTGATATGGTAGTGGTATTGATAAAGGGATGAATTCGTTTGTCGACGAAAATCAGCGATAAAGTGAGACTGGTTTCAGTGATTAACATTAGGAAGATATCAGAAACAAGTGCTCGTTTTTCAATCACGTAGAACGTGAAGCCACGTTAGACAAATGCTGAACACGTGTATTGCACGTTTGATTGCAATTTTGTTTTCTGCTTTTCCTTTAAATTGAATGCTGTTTTGTTTTTATTCCAGTGATTTATATTTGTTGAATTTATGAAAAATTTTCACTTGCTTTAATGCCTAAATATTTTAACATAATATGTTGGTCCCGAAAAGTTTTTAGGACTTGTTTTTGCTGGCTATTGTGAAACTATTCATTCTGTCAGAGAAATCTTTACTGCTTTTGTTACTGAATATTCGAACGATGACAGAAAAGGACATTCGAAAGGGTGAAAGGTTCAATAGTACGATGCCCGAGTGCTCGAGTTCTCTCAAAAATTGTTTGGCTTGGAGTGATAATGACCTGTCGGCGGTTATTTCTATCAACGTTCATTAAAGCAATATCTGACCTTATCTGCGTCATTTGCGGTTTAAATTTATGGGTGTATCTCGCTTAAATCAAACTGCAATATATTATAATTCACTTATGTTTTATCATACATTCATCATAGGGCAGTTCCTTCATTCCATTACGAATGCTAATATCCTGTTCCGTTTCGTCGCAAAAGTGCGGTAAATATTCAGATTACAGGGAAAAGTCGGTTTCCATCGTGCAGCACGTGTCCTCGCTAGGCGGACACTTTTTGTCAAAGAATATTTGCCGAATAGATCTCAATTTGATTTGTTATTTTTCCTAGCTGATCTGTTCGGTAACAAATGTTTTGGATGGCTCGTTTTGCTTTTGAACTAGAAATATAGACTGGCGGCGCCACCTTTCCATCAAAAAAATACACCAGCAAAGGAGACGGAAGGAAGACAAATGCCACTATCAATGACAGTTCTTTCCTGTTGTAATCGCATACTTTTCGGGGAAAGTTTCAAAAATGTTTGCGCAGCATTTGCCACAAACAGACTATCATATTTCTTAGCTAATGGAGTTTTTTTGTTAAGGAATTTCAGAGCTTGATGACTATCTACTGGAAAATACCTAGAAACTATCAGTTGGTCAAGTGTTCGTAATACCATTCCATAGTTAAATTAGATCTAAATTCTCATCCTATTTGTTTTGATCAAATTCCTTTATTTTACTCTTCCGAAAAGAATTCTTTACAGTTATTCTTTAATCCTTAAATGCTTTGGAATTATAATTTGTTTGATCTTCATAAAAAAAAAAGATTTTAATGGTTTATATAACAAGGACAAAAAACAATGGAAAAGCATAGTTCAAGCGTTCAGAAATAGCGACAATTATAAATTATTGTATTTGTATACAGTTTATTTAAAGGAATGTTTAATGCTGACAAATGTTTTTATGTGTATGAGGATGAATACTACGAGTTCCAGTTGTTAACTTTTATTAATGATTACCGTTTATGTCGAATCCATTATCATAACTATGGGGTGAACTTTTAAGCCAAGGCTTTGAGACCAGAACATCACTGACGATAAAATAACATTAAAAATTTTTACTAACAAAGGCACCTATAATATTCATATCACAATGTTTGTGTAATGTTAAAAAGTAACTGCTCAGAGATGTGATCGAAGACAACAATTTTAAATAGGCGCATCACTTGATAACTTTCAATGGTAGCCGATGCAGCTGATATTATTCCTGATATCGCCAAAATTACATTCCCAAAACGTTCTGAAAGAATGAAATAATAACGTAGAAGTTCATTATTTTGAAATTAGTGAGAGATATTAAAAACTGGACTTCCCAAATATTTATGAGTTTGGTAGATAAACTAGAAGGAATAAGCATGAATACCTGATTTTTACCAGGAAAAAACAAAAAGAAAAAACCTGCATAATTCGGAAAATCAATGAACCGGTAGAAGGCAAACAAAGCAGCAATTACTCGGTCACGACATTCTATTATCCGGGCACTTGATTCTTCCGAAATTTCTGACTCTTCATCTAAAGAATATGTAGCGTTAAATAAAGAACAGCATTAAAAACAACAGATGCGGTCCAATCAATAATTGTGTAACGCAAAGTATATATTTCAAGACATAGTGACATCTGAAACAATCGTTACTCAGAAATTCATAGTCATATGAAGAAGTATGATGGTCTAACCGTGCATGCCATCATTTCGCTAAGTTAAGCAGTTTTCAGCAACTAGTCCTTTTGTCCTTAACAAAAGTCAAATTAAAGATAACAATTTGAGAAAAAAATGAAAGCAGAGTTATTATAAACGCATACAATGATACAAGAAAAAGTACTTTCATGACTGCGACTGACATATCGAAAAAGCAGGATAATTTTCAGTGTTACAAGTTCTTCAGGCATCAACTTCAACCTCCTTAAAGGCACCGCAACTTCGTCGATACATATATCAGTCATCTGCTTGTAAAGTTTTTCTTGGCGCCATTTTCGATCCGCTGGAATTGATTCCTAAACAGTTGGAATACGTGAAGTGCAACAAACAAAAAATCGATTAATAAGAAACAGATAAGTCTTAGAATATTTTCTAAAATAAGCTTGAATATGGTTCAATATTATGACCTTGATAAATGCAATCCGTCGCGCTGAAAAAGTTATAAAACACTAAGGACTGCAGTGAAGTGTCAACAAAAAGCGAAATAAGCATTCCTAAAATGTGAGGCATGCCGAAGAAGACAGAGGCTCGATGAAGAAAGAATACATAACTGTTCGTGAAACATAAATCAATCATGAGAGAAGAAGTAAAATGAAGGCAAAGACATACTTAGATAGTCATAATAATATACTTATGCTTTTAGCCGTCACTTTACACTTGTCGATTAAAACATGAAAACTTGCCTTCATGTCCTGAGGTAATTTATCAACATTCCGTGGCATACAGGTACCATTTGATATCAACCAAACATCTTCTATACCTAGCTGAGCAGTGTAATAGCCGAATTCCAAAATAAGATAATGAACAGCGAAACTGGAAAATTTAGGGACTTGCTTGCAAAATTTCGAAATATTTTTTTGGTGAATAATTATAATATGATTATATTCAAGATTGAAGAAGAAATCAATTTTTACTCCAGGTAGGGCAAGTAAAGAAATAGGTTACTAAATATATATATATATATATATACCTTTTTTAAAAGAGATAACTTGTCTGCAAAAGGAAGTTTGGAAAAGCACGGCACTGTTTTAGCCCATTCCAACATCAACAACAATTCCGTATGTGTTACACTGGCTATATCAGTAGCCATAATCATAAATCTGCTTATAACCTGTATGAAAAAAATTCGTAAAAATTTTCAAAAATTCCGTTGTTAACATTTCAAAGCTTTTTCAATAACTGCTTCGAGAAGAAAGTATTATGAGTTATATAAAATATCAGTGTCCCAAACTGAAGATTTAAATTATGATTGGATTTCTTTACATTTCTCAACGCTAGCTTACACTGCTTACCTCTTTTCTTGCATTTACATTAAACTGGTCCCACCATTTTGATGGTGGCTCCATTCCCAGTTGCCTTATTTGTGGATGAAGGCGCATAAAATGAAAGTCGTTTTACATTCTTGCGTAAAGAATATAAAACGTAAAGAATATAAAACGAGTCTTAACACCTGGAACTACACATATCGACATATATAGTTTGTTTTCAAGTGGTTAACACCCTGAGAATTCACAGTCCGTTGACGACTGCAGACGAATAAGGGATAAATAAGGAAATTAATTAGATTACTTCATATATAGAAGATTCAAAGAAAAATCAACAAAACCTACTTGCTGATTGTTTTGTTTCACCATTTGTGCCAACCTTCTTGCTTCATTTTTTGCTCGCATCAAACAAAATTTCCGCTCTCGAATTTCTTTATCGACAAAAGTAAGCTCCGAAATGAGCTCAAGCAATCGCATATCTACTGGTGGCGATTGAAGGTTATGAGTTACTGAGCTCGAAGCAATGAAGTTTTGCTGATAGTCTGGTTGCCGATACCTACGACAACCAATCAAATCTCGACGTGGCTGCAACGCTGTAAATAATCCTCAGGACATCATTACAAAGCATACAATCCATTGAAGAAGATATTCCACAACAATATCGAAAAAATCTGCGGGTGACAGTTCAATCTAGCTCAGTAACTAGGGAAATTGAATTTGCACACGAGAGAAAATCTGAAGGTATAGAATTCTAGAAGTATAAAATGGGATACACAGAAATTTGAATTCGACACATTGAAATTTTAGAAAATAAAACCTTCTTTGGTCATCCCCATTTTAAGACACTTCTTATAGCGACAAGCCCTGCATGCTTTTCTGGTTTCTTTATCAACTTCACAACATTCAGACCTTTTGCACTTAATATCCTGACGATGAACCACTGCTCTGATATATAAATAGCATATGACATGAACAGATTTAATAATAAATTCCAAAAAATACCACTGACGACATGATTCCTAAGTCTCATCATGCCCTTACTTCATTGTTTGTTTGCGTTGACATACGAATTATGAATTTAGTATATCGCTCCAGGGTTTAGAACCAAAAAAGAAAAGTCTGAAATATTTGGTTGATACATAGCAACAGTGGTTTGAAACCATAAATTATGAAATTATCATAACGATCAAAAATGGACTTAAACACACTTTTACCAATCACCTAACAAAAAATAAGATGTTTGTCCTTGTAATATAAAAACGTATTAATGCATTAGAATTGGACAAAAATTTGGAAAACATTTTTTACATCATGCTGTTATATAAGTATTTTTCCATGTCGAAGTTGTGATCAGTTGGGCAAAAATGGTGATGACAGATAAGGTAAAATTTCATAATGATCAATGTCGACTGCAGATGTTTTGCTGCATTTCTTTAGCATATTTCTTAGATGCCATGGTTTCAGCGAAATTCAGAAAGCTGGATTCAAGGGGAAGCAGGCATAATGCTGCAAGAGAACAGGACAGTTTTCTGGTGCAGTCGGGTTTTGGAAAATACTCTGAAGTTTCTCTGTCCAGACACTATCATCATCGGCACCGATTGTCGCACACAATTCAATCAAAAAACGATCCCTTGTTAGAACAAGAAGTTCGAAATCATCATTTTTTAATCATCGCCAGCTTATAAGGTACCCACTTAAGCTTTTTCACCTTTTTAATAAGCTTGAAATGTCGAACAGCCATAGAATAATTGACTTGAAGCTCTTCAATAATTTCTTCTGCAATTACAGAATGATCGGCTTCAGTGTTTGCTCTCAATCGAACATTTTTAACTTTCGATAATCGGCCATTTTCTGTCTCCAAAGTTCCAGTCTCGCCCATAAAACTTTCCGAATCACGACTACATTATGCTTGATAGTAATTCCCGGATCAAATAAGCTATTGTAAGTTACCTCTGCTATTTAAGAACTAATTTTAACTCAAAAAAATCTCAAATTTACCTTTATCTAATGTTATTTCCTTACTCCGAAATGAATATAAAGTGAAAGCAAGTGCTGGAGATCAAAAAACACAAAACACAATATGAGCATTAAAGTGATATATAATTACCTATTTAGACTGTATTCCAACAAAAAAACAACAATCTAAAAATCGTTGTGTCAACCTAATATCTCCCCAACAGATTAACGACAGTGAAAAAAACTATAAAAACAAAATGAAAAACAATTCAAACCTTCTAAAAAACGTTTTACAACCGAGACAAGCAATAACACCATAATGCTTCCCCGTTGAATCCTCACCACAAATGACACATTTCCCGATTACGGGTGCTGTAAAGCGGATTGTATCTCCAAAAATTCAGAATATAAATCGAAATTAATATGGCTCAATTAATAAGATGATGATATGACTAAATACACATCGAGAGCTCGAAACAAAGAAAAGTTTTCCGGCATAATTTACTCGATCATTATGGATCTTGAATGAAATGAAGGAAAAGAGCGCTTAGTTCAATTCATGAACAGTAATAAAATTACTGCCTGTTAGGAGTAATAAATCTCACATCATATTTCATACATGTTTTGACAAATTAGCACTCATTGAGACATTCAGATAGACACCAAAAATAAGAAAGATAGGCACAGAAATGAAGAAAAAGAAATTAAGAACTGAAATATTTAATTTTGGGGGTGTCGCGATTGGTTAGCCATCTGAATGGAAAAAAAGTCTTTTTTTAAAAAAATAGTCCCAAGCAATAAAATGTTTATTCAGAAACTCAAAAAAAGACACAACAATAAATGTAAATTACCTTGACGGTTAATACTGGGACACATTTCACCAAGATTCCTCAGCTGGAGATTGCTTGCAATCCATATATACGTTTCATTTCAAAAATAATGTATCTGTACAGTTCTTACAACTTCCTGATCGTAAGCTGAAAATTACACCATTATAAAGTCTTAATTATTTCTGCATATGAGAAGAAAAATACAGTAATTTCATGGGAAAAATATTTTTCCCCAACATAATACTGTTTCCAGAAAAAAATCGGAAATAACCACCAGAAGTAACGGTAAAGAAATTGTGGAGAGAGCAGGAAAAAAGAAGATATTATACCAGGACGGGTTAAACTGATAAATGATTATGAAATAAAATTTCCTCAGCGTTAGGTCAAGACCAATTTTATAATTTCACAATATAGCACCAAAGCGTTGCATTGTAAAACCGATCTTGACCTACCGCTGAAGATATTATTTAAAAGGGTCAATCACTGCAATCAAACAATATCACATATGAAGGGAACAATTTTTGCAACATTGAAATGGATGACTTTAATTTTTCGAAGGAAAAAGAAGAAATAAAATAAGGAATCGATTCAAAAGATAACGCGAGGGAAGAAATGGAGGAGTCCTTCATTCACTGAATAACCAGAAAAACCAGTAACCACCTTATCAACGAAGTTTACCGAGTAGACGAATACAGCACAATAGTATGATTCGCATTCCTAAGGCGTGAAGTGATTACTAGTTCAACACTGAATAAAAAAAATTAATTTGTAGAATTTCTTAAAAATTAATTTTTTTCATATAATTAGTTGGAAAAGTTTAGCTGAACTACTGAACTATTCGATTTGAAGATTGTACGTTCCAACGAAATCATCAAAACTGATCGTATTCATGGTAAGGAACGCATCTTCCGAAAAAGAAACGAAAGATCAAAAGTGAAATAATCCCAGTCTATCATCGTTTGAACTACCAACAATCCAAACTAGTTGTCTTCAGCAGACCAACATATGAAAAGACTGCCCAATTTCAGGAATGTTCAAGAACGAACCCAATCTGCCCCAGCAGTATCTAGTCCATCTTCCTTATGTAAAACGCAATCAGAATGGTACAGGGAGAAATTCAAGAAAGCCTAAATTTCTAGGAACTTTTGTAACAAGCTCATTGTTGCACAGAGAATGACTGTAAAAAGATAAAGTCGCAAATCGCGATTGGATTTTGATTAAATGTTTCCAAAAGACTGTTTGGGGAGAAAAGCAAAATTAAAAAACAATTTTGTATGAAAAGGGCAGAAAGGAAGAGGCATTTGCACGTCGATTCTCATTGTCTTCAGCGATTGGATGATGAATACTTGCTGCCAGCTGGAAGAAATGTTCAACAGCAGGTGTTGATTGCTGATAATATGGATGCTACGCCGGCATTGCAACCAAGGTATTATAAAAAAACAACCCTTCCAAGTGTATGTGTGTTCGTTATTTTTCTTTTCTGTCCACTTCTACTGCTGTGAATTACTTTGACAGCATGAAAATACATTTGGAAATATATGAAGGAAATCCATCTATAAGTTTAAGCCATAAAAAGAATATGAATAAAAAGTGATAGTAAATAGCTGATAGTAAAAAATGATAGTAAAAAAATAAATAGTGATAATTATAAAAAGTAAATAGCTAGTGCTGTATTGACCTTACGCTGGTTAAATTTCAAGTTTCTGGTAATACTCGAACTTCTAGTTAAATCCATCATCGGCAGAATCACTAACGCATCAGCTGAAAATGCAATCGAATAAAATCATACCACTTCGTTTTCCGATAGATCGTCATGCCATTTTCTTCCTAGACAGTATTCACATAGAGAACATCTGTAGTTGAATCAGCGAGTAGTAAACAGAAAGAATGTTAAAAGAAAACTTTTATTTCCGTTATCCACAAGACCGACATTCAAAACAGCATAAAGTCGATAAATAATCACAATTAAGAAGAGACAATTCAGCCTCTTCTTTCGTAAGAATTTTGAAATACAAAGGGTAAGACTGGAAAGGATGAATTAAATTTAAAAAGAGTAAGTGAAATTCACGATATTGAAACTGATCTGAATGCGTTAACTGTCATTCATTTATTCAACCGCGTCAAATACTGAAGAATCTACATTTAACGCAATTCTTTTCCTGTCGATACCGTTTCATTAGAAATCCCCTAACAACATTTAAGGCCATTTGAACCATCAAATTTAACTGGACATATAAAAACTAGTAAGGAAAAACCTCAATCTGAAAACATGTGGTTTCGTTAAAAGTTGCATGCTACAGGGGCATGCAATTCTGGTCCAGGTGGCGTAGTAGTTTTTTAAATTGAATCAGGTTTTCGTTGTGGATTTGAAAAGTGTGTGTTGTTGTAACAATTTTGTTGATTCAACGGTGATTCACATGAGTAGTAGCAGAAGGAATATCAGAAATAGATAAATTTCTGTGCTTGTAAAATTCAAAATTGTCTTAATTGTATAATTCGGTACGTATAGGGAATATAAAATTGTTTTTTACCTTTATATCGAAATATCAGAATTACCTGACAAGTGAAACCTTCGTTGTTAAGTGAAATCTTCCTGCAAACAATGGGAGGAGTTGAAAGTGATAATTACCTTCGGGATATAAGAATAACTGCACAATCGATATGCAAGAGAATTATCGAGGAATGCTCGGAAGGTGTCATCACGCCGGGATCTGTCATTGAGTTTTCAACGTTTGTTAAGCGTAGGTTTTGCTTCTGTGTATGATAATTTATTGAAGCTATAGTTAAAAAGCAGTTTCTGTCAGCATGTGAATATTAATAACTTGAGAGATGAAGCTAATTTGTTCATCGGAAAGGACCTGACATTTCTGTGTAGTAAACTGTTGTACTGAGATGGAGAATCACCATAGCTATTACTTTATTTGTCTTGTTTTGTTCATTTTTCTTTTTTGAACAATCAACTTTGAAAGACTTTTGTCCTTTTTAAGAACTTCTGAAAGTTTTAGACGAGCTAAAGGCAGATTGGTTCCAAAAAGGAGAACATATCAAGCTGTACCGTATCATCTTTGGTACAGCGTTCACCATTTTAAAAGAATCAATGAAAAATGAGGATGAATTTAATCGACATGCCTTTGATTTCTCTTTGCAGATAATCAACCATATTTTTGAAAATTTAAAATCTGAAGTAAGTAATCGATTCAAAATGTTTCATTTGTAATGAAAGACTTAGAATTTAATCTTCCGGAAAAATTAAACGTTTATCTAGAAGATTTGCAAGCTAGCAAAAAGCTTGGATGACTTATCAATTTCAGAAAAAGGGTAATGAAAAAGCGAGAAAATTAGTAACTTGATAATTCTTGCCATTTCTGATAGTATTTTTGACGACTGGTAATTAAGGATGTAAGGAAAACAATTCATTTTTTCTCAAATTGACACTTAATATTGGGAATGAAAGCTTTGTTCTTTCCCAATGTTTTCTTCGGAGTTATTAGTGTTGATGGAACGCTACATGTCATATATTCTTTTGCGAAATATCGCCAGCTCCTCATATTGCGAATATTTCCTTCTTGCATTGAGACAATGGTATTGAAACTTATTGGACATTGCTGTAAGTTTTTGAACTTTTCAGGATGTAGAACAATTATGTCTATTTTTGTGGTCCATCAATAGTAGATGTCTTATAGTTGGTGATACCAAAATCAGTAATGCGGTTGACTTGGAAAGAATTGCAACATTTGAGGCAAACTTTGTTCGATTTATGCTTTCCAATGCATCGAATAGGAAAGGTGTGTGATTTAATTTAGTTTTTAGTTAGATTTTAGATTCCATTTTGTTCATAATTGTATTGACCAATAAAGCAGTCAGCAAAGGAGTAATGCCAAAATAATGATGCTTCAGATTTGTTCTCTAAGGAACATCAGGGAGAACTTGCATTTATGATAACATTTTTCATGTCCAAGTTTTGTTCACAGAAAGTCGACGTCCTGATCAGGTAACTTCTTCTGTTTTATGCTAAAATTTCCAGATCTGAGATTTTAAAGTGAATTGTTAAAGAGCTAAACTTATAAGGAAGAAAGGAAAATATTTGTTTTTGGACAGTAGATTTAGCATTCCATAGAATTTAGGGAAGAGAGAATACCAGATAAAATTTCATAGAACACTTTTTTTCAGGCTTTCCTTGGGAAACACATTATTTGAACTTGTAAAACCGTGGGATGAATCGGTGAAAACAATGACATCGTTTCTTCCCGGGATTTGTTGTCGTATGACTAAACTTGCTTGTGCGGACCTGAATACGGCAGTCGTAGATATGGCACTGAAGGTATTGCAAATATTATTAGATTTATTTGTAAGGATTTGAAAATTAACGGAAAATTGTTTTGTCTATATTACTAAGAAAATTTATGGTTCCAAGTCTGTTTGGTGCTTCAAGTTTCATCTTTCCTTCCATCTGTCATTGATAAAAAAAATGGAATTGCATGCTTGTTTGAAACTTTGACTATGGAATGTAAAATGTAGGATGGGACGTTTACCATATCATTTCCTGTCATTTTCAGCGTAAGACGAAGTATCGTTTATAATTCTTTGGTGCAAATATGCTTTGGAATTTGGAAATAAATTTAAACGAAGGTAGCAAGTAAGACTTGCAAAAGAAAAAAGAGAATCCATTAAGCCCAGTCAATATAGTAACAAAACTACCCATTGTCCTCAACTGATGCATTAATAATTCCAGATTTTTGGCTGTATTGTGTCAACTTGCTTGAACGATTCTGCTGTTCAGAAGCAGGGAAAATTGGAAAATCCAGCAACTGTTGGAAGCAATCCAGGAAATTCCGAAGCTGTTTTTAAGAAGAAAGTTGCTTATATTAAAGATTGGGACGAGAATTTGAAATTTCTGGTAAGACACATCTTTGCAATCTAATTTAAAAACGAGTGCACTTTGTTATATATATTTATTTGTCACGAGAGGCCTAAATACAGTCAATTCAATTTATGCAGATTTTTTTTGCTTAACGCAACTGCTTTATCCTTGATTGTAGGAACTAAAAAACTGCATTGTGTTACATTGATATGAACACTGCATTGTGTACACTGATATGAATAATAACCTAATGCGATACTCTTCTCACTGAACAAACCTACCATGGAATTACATCAGTTTTGTCATTCTTACTTCCATTTACATTCTGACTTAGAGTTGCTTTAAATATCTAGTACAAACTGACTGTAAGTACCATACAGTTCGGATTGTCTCCACTTAATCTTTTAACGTCTCGAAATGGTTGTTTTGTCGAAGCTTAACTGTAGAATTCTTTGTGTTTCTGACCTTATTACCAAGGAATTTGCAATATTTGAAGCTTCACAAAATTAAAATCTTAAGTTACCAATAATTACTGTTTGGATTTATTAATAATTGCTTTTTGAATTTATTATTGTCATGAAGTATTGACTTTTCAACTAATTTTAGCTGAGACGGATGTGTTCTAGACTCGTCCGACATCAGGATCATCGTGTTCGGTTTGCTTTGATTGTTCTTTTGCATGATATCTACAGACATTGTGTTACAAGTCTTGCTTCCTCAATTGAAAATATTCTGATTGATACTGTTCTACTGTTGTTGAGTGATCCATACGAAAAGTAAGTTTATAATTCATGACATTTTTATGCTCTCACTGCTGTTTGAATTTAGAGTCTGCACGTCAGTATAACAGTTTTAATTTTCTTGACACTAATTAATTTTTGAAAACCATTCTTTGTAAGATCCTCTCGTAATGTAAGTATTAAAAATAACTTTTTGATAGTCAGGAACGTAGAAGAACTTGTAATCGATTCATTATTCATGGTGATTTTCAG
>NW_018108209.1:293625-301597 GCF_000183805.2 Loa loa
ATTCATTGAATTATCAATTCCGGTATTAATTATAATTTTCATATAGCTTTTAAACTAATAGATAATTTCCATAAGGTAACATTATGGATCTTAAAGTAATTATTTATCCGAAAATAATTACTCATAATTGATTAATTGGCTAATTTTCCTAATTAATTACGACAATGCATAACATCATTCGGTTTGCTTTGATTGTTCTTTTGCATGATATCTACAGACATTGTGTTACAAGTCTTGCTTCCTCAATTGAAAATATTCTGATTGATACTGTTCTACTGTTGTTGAGTGATCCATACGAAAAGTAAGTTTATAATTCATGACATTTTTATGCTCTCACTGCTGTTTGAATTTAGAGTCTGCACGTCAGTATAACAGTTTTAATTTTCTTGACACTAATTAATTTTTGAAAACCATTCTTTGTAAGATCCTCTCGTAATGTAAGTATTAAAAATAACTTTTTGATAGTCAGGAACGTAGAAGAACTTGTAATCGATTCATTATTCATGGTGATTTTCAGAATTGCTGAATTTTCGAAAGAGGTTAAAGAACATTTGATGCATGCACTAAAAGAAAGTTTTATCAATCGTTTAAGGGAGCGGTTATATTCGTTGTCTACTACTATACCTACGGAAGCCATTGTTAGCGGCGATGTTGAAGGGTGTTTAAAACAGGCAAGAAAATTAAAATGCGTGATAATAATGATGAAAACGCTGGCGGATAGTTTATATTCTTGCTAGTTTTCATTAAATATCTCTGTTAAAAATTAAACAAGCTTTAGTTTCGATAATTCTTGTTTATGTAACATAAGAAACTGGAGGTACTGCTTGTTTGCTTTTTAAAGCATAGTACTTATCTGTTTTAGAAATCAAGGGAAATTTGTCCAGGCTTCTGCTTTGAATTTTTTATTCTTAGACTACTGCTTTGAACTTTTTATAAAATTTTGCTATGTTATAAATCTTCCAAATCAGCTGCTTGAGGAATAAATTCTATTTTGTAGATTCCATAACGCGTAGTAATGCTGATATTCTTAGCAATAATAGAAACAATGTAGTTTTATTTGTTGAGGAAGCAAATTCTCACACTTGATTGGTTTAGTAAAAGTAAGACGCAGTCAATTTTCAGTTACTGGGAGTACTGTTTTCAATGAATTCTGATTGCGACGATCTTTTATTAGGTGCAAAATTGCCTGAACAGTTAACGTTCGCACTATCATCTACACTTCGATTGAATGCTAAGCGATTACGTTTGAGTCGTGAAGTCACCGACAAAAACGATGTTTTAGGCAAGCAATTGTTTTGAAAAGAAAAGCTGTGAAAGTCTTCCTTTAATGGCTTAAGAAATCATTTAGATAAATGTTCTAATGAAGGATGATATTGTTTCAGATATGTATGTCATAGTTCAGAGAGTTTTAGTGTACGATTCTAAGCTCAGAAAGTTTTTCCCTTCAGTATTAGTGGTGTTATCAATAAAGAAATAAGTTCCATCTCTCTCACAGATATATTTGTGTATCATATGCACTATATTTCTTTAAAAATTCTTTGCGTTTTCAGAAATTTGTTTACTTTTATTTACAGACGTAATAGACGATTTGCCTCTTCTACACAATGTCGAAAAGAAAACAGTCAGTCAGATCGCTGTGCTGTTAGCTACAAGTAAACAGTCTTATGCAAGTTATTTTCTGGTTTCCGTGAATTTCGTTACTTTCCATTACATACTTTTTTTGTTGCTAGTTTTATATTATATTTCGAAATCCTGCTCAAAATTATAGTAAAGTTTTTTAGTGGAAAATTTATCGTTTCAATGGCTTTTTCTACATCAAGGAATATTCAAAAAGTTTTATTTTTCTTTTATTCCATCATATTAACGTGAGTTTGAAATATCGAATGTATTTAGAAACTTTAAAATTTTGTTTTGAAATCTTGAGAAATTGTGTGTGTGTGTGTGTGACTTTATATTTCAGGTTCTCTTAGATTGTATATCTGCAAATATTGGTCATACGAAGGAATTGGAAAAGTTGACAGGCAGTTATCATTTTGCTGTATATTTATTAAGAGCAGCTTGTGCACAAACTACTAAGCCAGTTCAAAAATTTATTGATGCTTTACAAGTACTAGTCGAACAAGCTGTTAAACTGCTAGAAATAACCGACATACATCATCCACCACGAGATGATGTCATTGAAGGTTAACCTTTGCTTTTGTTTTTGTTAATTTTTTTTTCTGTTTTTTATAAAATTTAAGGCGGGAAAAGTGAAATGGAATAAAACACTGATTGGTTATTTGGTTATTTTGGATTTCTGAATTACAGATGATAATGATGAGCAAGGTACTGGGAGTTGTCTGGTCACCATTTTATTATCATTTTGTGCTGCTGCTTTCACATGTACTCCTTCTATCTTTCTATGCCAAAAGGTCGAATTATTCAATTTTTCAAGAGATATTAAGATATGTTTTAAGAAAATACAAAGTTTGTAACTAATAACCTATTCCAAATCTGCTGGGTTGTTGGAGAAGCCTAGAATTTCGTTTTTCAGCTTCATTTGAGTTTGATCTAGGATTCAAATGTCTGAAGTGTAAAATCAGAGCATGGATTTACGATTTCGATTTACGTTTACTATTGAAACTTTCCTTCAGTTTATTTTGATTTACTCTTAGTTTTTAATTTCTGTTATAATCGGATTGCAGTTAATGAATGAAACTTTGTTCGAAATATTTAAGTGGACGAAATCGTCGTACCTAATTTGTGCAGAAAGTGCTGAACAAGCTTTAAAAGCTGCCGCTTTGGTTTGTTTTGTAAAATATTTTATTCTTTTAATTGAAAGATCGTGTTTCTTCATTCACTGATTGGAGAAAGCAAAGTAAGGTTTGCTTTGTTCAAGATTTTTTCTTTTTTGTCTTACTGTATGAACAATTATATTACTACTCTAACAGATTTTGAGAGGCATTGTCTCAAGTTCTTTTCAAATTCTTGCAGGTTTTTAATCAATCTACAGCGAAGTTAGTAATTTCAGTTTTTCTCATTTTTAGATTTTTTCCAGGCAGTAGGAGAAGCTAACATATCCTCTCTTTGTGTTACTTACGGGAAATATCTCTTACCAAAGGTAGCAGTTCGTTCAAGAGCTTACAGTAGCAATCTTCGCACACCTTGTGTATTGTCCTCACTGCTCGATCATTGCAAGGATCCTGAATTGTTTGAGATCACCAATCACGTTGTTCAAGAACTTCTGCTCGCAGTTGACTTAGGATCGCAAGTATATTTTCTTTTTGTTTCGATTCTTGCCAGAATTTGTTTTCGTAATTGTGTATGTGTTTGAAATATATTGAACTTATGCTTCAGGAATGGTTAATTTTGATTCTCAGGGCCATGCTTAGTTTTGAAGTAGCTATTGGGAAATGGTTCTTTGATGTCAGGCCTCAAGAAATTGAGTATAGTGGGGATGATCCAGATAAGAAAGCTCCAAAGCCTAACTTTGTTGAATCTGTAAACAATGTTTTGAAGAGGTATGTTCACTTGTCCTTTTAATGGAAGTCCCAGGCTATTTTCAGGCTCTTTTTTTGGATATAAACTTACGATTGTTACCTCATATGTATAATATAAAGTGGAGACAGTTATGGTGAATTTTCAGAACGAAACATCTTCTCTTTTCTTCTCACGTACCAGTTCGCTTGTTAGTTTTGGAAATCTTGGGTCTATGTCTAAAAAATTTGCAACATTTCCCGGACGATTATCTGCCGATGATTCATCAAAATTGGTCAGCAGTTTTGGACTGTCTCGAAGATAAAAACCTGAATGTACGACTGGGTGGATTTAAGGTTACTATTTTGAAAGTTCCAGTTTGTTATTTCTGCTGTATTTGCTGCAATGAAAATGATATACATGAATGATCTGTAGTTCTGTGAGGTATAGTAGATAAGTTCTGATTTAAATTACTATATCATATATCGAAACTTCATTGAAAAATTTTATTCATGTCCATTTTTGAAGTTCACTTATTTTTATATCATTTTAGATATTATTGTATGCCATTTTTTGTTTTTTCCTTGCATATCTTTTTTCCTTTCAATCTACATTAAATTTTTATTTTGGAGTTTTGTTACTCTTCAGAATAACAAAGTTCTTCATAGTTTATAAGTTTCTGTCGTACTTTTTGTTATTGAAGTTCACGCTTTTCTTTTTATTTTTTATTTTATTTAAGAATGTTCACTTTACATAATTCCTGATGCTATTTGTTTCCTTTTCTGCACTTCAGCATGACTTTATTTTACAGATTGTTGTAACGATGTGTGAACTTTCTGGCAGTTTCTGTTATCGTCGTTTTATTCCTCAAGTATGGCCATCAGTTCGTAAATTCATGCTTAAGCAAAGTGCTATAAGTTCTAATGCCCAACGAGCTTATTTTCATTCAGCTGCTTATAAATTTCAACAAACTGTTTTGGAAAAGTAAGTATTCTGAATCCTCCATGCATATTCACAGTAGTGACTTTTTGGTTCACATTTCTGACGTTCTGTACAGAGACGTTGGATTATTTCGAGATCCAGTGAATCGATTTTTGGCGATTATTAGCGAGTATTTTTGGAGTCATTTTTGGTTTGAATACTGAGTTATAATCAGATTTTTTAAAAGCTGTTAGGCTTTGGACCACGAAATTTCTAGCATCATACATTTGCTTTAATTAATTGTAATGATGGTATTATCAACAGATAAACAGCCAGTTTTGCTTACTGATTAAACCTTCGGTTTCAAAAATCTTTGGTCGCCTTTTATGTCGAATTGGAGAAAATGTAATTATTGTTTAGGCCTTTCCTTTAAATTCCGTTTTTATGAGATAGTCCTAAAATAAGTGCAAATATGTGCGCTTCTTAAAAAAAAGTCTATTTATAGATTGGACACTGTTTTTTGTTCCATCGAAGCGCGTAGTACAGATTGGAGAAGTGCCATAGAAATGGCCAGAGCATATTGCGATGTTTCACAGCCTGAAATTTTACAAAATACATCAAAAAATTTGCTTTCTGTGTGTGAAACGAAATTAAAAGAAACCGATGATGATGAGTCGGAAAATGTGATCAATCGAGTTTTAGCACAATGACTTGATTGCACTTATATATTAATTATTGTTTGCATTGCACTTTTATATATCTCTTTCGCTTAATATTCCTTTCTTCTCTGTATTTAATGCTGTTGTTTGGTGCTAATAATATTTAGTTGCATAAACAAAAGTAAAAATAGAATAGAGTAACTACTTTAAATTAACCTGAGCAAAAGCTCTAATGAGCCAAACAATTGTTCAATCGTTTTTCTCTTCGCAAGGCTGATACAACAAGAAGACTCACTAAATATCTGGATAATCCTATTGGTTCTGACATTAATTTTAAGATTTTCCAATGAATTAGTGTCGCCCAAAAATGACTGCTGTTTGCTGAAGGTCATTAGGTAAGTAAAGTGTTATCAGTACGAAGCGTGAGATACCGAGAGTTTCAGTAAGAAAGAAGACGTGCGACGAGGATAAAGAAATTTGAAATTGAAAGGTTAATGAGTATGAGTTGGTTCTGAGGGGTGTTTGGTTATAGATTGCATACAAGGGACTGTTGAACTGCGAAGCTGCATGGAAAGCTCTGCAATGAGAGGCGCATTTGTTATTTTCATTTCGTTTCATTTGAATGACGATGAACTTTTTCATGACATTGGGTGGAAAATATTCAAGAACTGACTCATATGACCTTTGTTCCAATTTCTTGAAAGTATTTATGGGATCAAATATTTGCTGTCTCGCTTGATATTTCTCTCTCATGTATCACTCTGTACGCTTTTTAAATATAACTCGTGAAAAAAGAAGTGTAAAATAGGCTCGTTTCGGATACATCATATGTTTGGGAGTTTAAATGGATTATATTAATCCATTTAAACTAAAATAATAACTATTATAACGATCTATAACACCTACAAATATTATTTTATTTATGAGGAAGAAAAGTATTCGATGAATGAATATTAGAATTTATTTGTGGTATAAATAACAACTAAAATATATTGCATGCGAAAGTTTCGTGTTGTAATTAGGGGATTCTGTTTATCTATGTGTTCATCTCGATTATCGACAACGATAAACTAAGAACAGGATTCGGATAAATTGTTGGAAAATGTTGAGATTCAGTCAACTCTTCCCGAACATCCTGATTCAGTCAATTCTTGAACATCATTCTATTTTCAATTTCTTCACAATAAGTTTCTTCGCTTGTTTCTTTAGCGCATTTCTCAAAAGAAGAGAGCAAAAGTGGAAGAAAGATGGTTCTGAATTCATTACTTATCTCATTCTCGCATTAACAGCAGTACGCGAAACGAGACCTTTTGTAACATGGATTCGAAATGATGGTGAAGCTTTTGGTATTGAATCCTTCCAAACTTTCTTGTCCAAACTTTTAAGCATCACATAGGTTAGTTTTTCCAAAGTTTTGTTGGGAAAATGAAAACTATATCATTCACTTAATGGTTTTACTTTGGATATATTGAAGAAGCTATGATAACTAACTTTTAATCGTTTGGGACCAATGATTACCGCGATTACAGAATCATCTCTATAGAATGGATGATCCTACTGACATTATTATCGATGATGAACAAATGAATATCCACGAAGATTATAATGATACAGTTAGTAAGGTCCAATTTTTTGATGAATTCAAGTTGCGTCTATCAAGTGATATTTAGTGATAATAAAATTCGATATTTCTTTTGGACGTTCAACATGAGTCATCTGTAATTATATACTGTTGCTCCTAGATTATATTTTTCGAATAAGCAGCAATGAAAATGAATGGTAATTGCTTAGGAGTGAAATTCAAAAGATTTGTACATTCGTTTTATAGATTTTAAACCGTGATATTAGTTAACATGTTGTTTAGAATAGGTAATTAAAACCGTTGAGTATTAATGTATCAGCGGTTAAAAATATCAAAGATAGGTATTCTATCTTGTGGCCATCTGTACAGACTGCTTCTGATCACTTCTTCGATGATACAGACATTTATCTGAATCAGCTTTGATTTGATTATACTTTAAGACTAATGAACTTTTGGGACGGGTGATTTCTTTTCTATACAACGACGAGCAACTTGCAAAGCAAAGAAATTTCAAGACGGAAATCAGGAAAGAACGACCGAATTTTCATGAAGGCATTATTACGATTGAGTGCACATTCAATTTAGTTTAATCAAATGGAATATAATTGAACTAACCAATACTTTTATCTGATAGCATTTTTGAAAACTCAGTCTTTGAAATTTCCCAGAAAATTCAGTTTTTGAAATTCCTAGACAATTTAAAATTTTAATCACACTTATTCACTCTTTTCGTGGAACTCCATTGGGGAGAACCAGCTGTATGTAGCGTAAGGACTGCGTGTTTCCGTGAGATGCAGATTAAATCCGTTTAGTCTGCTCTGGAAAGTCTGGCAAAAGTCGGATAATGAGGGGAATCGATTAAATATTCAATTTCTAACATTATTCCGGGCCATTGTCTCTCTAGTCAAGAGAAACCCATTTCCTAAATTTCTCCCATTAGCAACTCTGCCAGAAAGAAATATAGAAGCCTTATTCTGAAGGCAAAGAGGTGTATCCATCATTTGCGTGTTGTGTTACGAAAGGTTTTTTAGATGTAATGTTAAATTAAAATTTAGCAAAATTAGCTTGTGCATGTGGGATACGATGTAATAAAACAAAAAGCGAAGTTTATTATAGTTAATTTGTTGATAATAGAGCAAAAATAAATGAAATAAGTTCAAATATTCGAAATGTAGAAGAATTTAAGGTAACAATAACGAGGAGAGACGAAGGAAAATTTGATCTGGGAATCTTTTTATGACTTCTCATTTGATTCACATAGGGAGACATTTTACATGATAGTTGAGATTGTTTACATATAGGAATAGTTACAACAAGAGTATACCAACAATCTTTACATATATGAGGAAAAAAT
>NW_018108209.1:301698-312760 GCF_000183805.2 Loa loa
GAAGGCAAAGAGGTGTATCCATCATTTGCGTGTTGTGTTACGAAAGGTTTTTTAGATGTAATGTTAAATTAAAATTTAGCAAAATTAGCTTGTGCATGTGGGATACGATGTAATAAAACAAAAAGCGAAGTTTATTATAGTTAATTTGTTATAATAGAGCAAAAATAAATGAAATAAGTTCAAATATTCGAAATGTAGAAGAATTTAAGGTAACAATAACGAGGAGAGACGAAGGAAAATTTGATCTGGGAATCTTTTTATGACTTCTCATTTGATTCACATAGGGAGACATTTTACATGATAGTTGAGATTGTTTACATATAGGAATAGTTACAACAAGAGTATACCAACAATCTTTACATATATGAGGAAAAAATTACTTATATGAAGAGTGTTTACAATCTTACAAATCGATATCTTCGTATTCCATTAAAATTGTTAGCGTTTTGCATGGTTGTTAATGCGAAAAAATTGAACAAATGTCAATATTGGCACTGCTCCTTGCTAAAAATGTGCCATAAATAATGAAATGTACTAAACTACATAGTAGACTCGACTTGAATTCTTTCGCTAAGTGATACGATGCTTACAACCTTGCAGAATGTATACGATCTCATCTTGATAATAGCAAATAAGAACTTTTATTTACGGAGACTATGGGCTAGATTAGAAAGGATATTATTGCCGATGTGACCATCAAGATTAGATTCATTCATAGTATGAGTCTTTTAGATTGTGAGTGCTCATACAGGGCAAGTGATACGGTTGAAATAGTAAACCATCGGGTCGTCTTTGTCATCTCAGCCTTGACATGGTACGTCATATCTTGTCCGGAATTCTGGACGAAGCCATCTTATGTAGATTATTCCGAGAACAAATTGAAACAACTGCATGTTACATGACAAAGATACTGCCGGCACGATGCCTGCAGGAATTGTTAGGTATAAATCCAGTAAGAAGAGAAAAAAACAAATAGAATAAGGAGAACAAGTCTTCTGTTTCATCGAGGTAAATTGTCAGGAACATTAAAATGTAGTCTGTTCACTTTTCTGGACTTTTCAGGTCTAGATGAGTAAATTAATAGCTAGAGTTCTGCTTTTTAAGTTGTTCATACACTTTGGAAAGTTACCGCATCGAAGGAGCTAATCATGGTTGGAATATGCATGGTCGTCGACGACAAGAAGAAAATTGTGATAGAGCCCGTAACAGTTTGACAGTTTGAAATAATCGATGGCATATTTACAGTATGGAATTTCCTGTAAGAGTAATTGCAACCTGGGCGGTAAATGTACAACTCGATGTTGAAGGTATTTACAGAGAGGTAACTCAAAAACCACAAGGTTTTACAGCGAAAAATAACATCAATTAGAGAATCCGTTTTAGCACTTTGGAAACTTCAATATTCAGGCGGCATGCTTGCGCACGAGAGAAGAGAGTGCTATTATTGTGGAAAGCTTCCGAATCAACGTGTATGTCGCATAAACGGGCAATGCGATGTGTTACAGGTGACAGTAATGGAACGTTGATACGAATCGTTGAATGCTGTGATGGATATCACACATCAGATATCAAGAAAGGATGTACTCCATGTGTGTTGGTTTTCTTGTTTTTCTGTTTATTTTCCAGTCCAGAATATTTCGGTAGTATGGAATTTAACTCTGACATATCTCATCTATCAAGCAGCAAATTTATTTATTGCTAATTTATTTCCTTGATTTATTGCTAGTTTGTTTATTGCTAGTTAAATTTACTTGATCGTAATGTCACACATTTTATTGAATGAAGTTGAGGTATCCATTAACTGTATCATCCTATCATATTCTTACGACAGTTTTTCAGACGATGCGCCAGAGACTTTGAATGAATTGTTGTACGGGAAGAATGTCTGTATAGAAACACTGGAACCAAGCGATACCAAATTTACAACCTTACTAGTGTTACAGTATATATAAAGACAATGAATCCTGTTCAGCGGTATAAATTTGCTAATACTAGAAATTCCATCCTTCTCTTAACTTTCTTTACCTCTTATCCTTGATTAATTTGAAATTATAATTGCCTGAAGATTTGTTCTTGTTAAATTCCAAGGCTTGAAAAAAATTCATAATTTCGGGAGGAAATTTGGAAATTTAAAAAATCGTGAAGCCTTTTCATTTTCCTTTGCCGTTCTCTGTCTAGACAGTTCCCAAAGGCCAGTATGTAAAGAGAAGGTACTCTTTATTATTTTCCTTAAAACTTTTATGGTCCTTTTAACTTTTTTTTATCTTTTCATCTCAGCTTTTAAGCATTTACTCCAGTAAAACTTTCAGTCATACCAATACTTATGTATTATTATCATAAATAAATTTGGCAGCTTTTGAAGGTTTCTGAATATCTGCTATTTCGCCTCAAGTATTGATTTTATAGAACGATACAACAGGAATTGGAACGAGTACATCCTAGAACAACCATATCATACCTATGAAATGTTGAACTCTCAAAAATTGCCTACACGTAAACCAGGAGCATTCATTATTATATCAAGAAATCCCGAACGAACAGGTTTAGATAATAAAGTAAGTGATTTTTTAGCATGTGTGACAAAGTAAGTAACTTGCTTTCTTAAGTAAATAATTTTTTCTGCCAAACTTCTACCAAATTTAATTTGTCAATTTAAGCGGCTAGAAAAAGGTTATCTTCACTGCATTCATCCTATTCACCTATTTGTTTTACTTCATCTTGTTTAGTTCAAGATTAAATTTGAATTTAACTCTAGAAATATTGTCTTTGTCTTTGTATAAATAGTTTTTATGAAAGTCATGCATATACAACCAGGAATCGAAAAATTCAGAGTGCTGGCAACAACTTGTTATAGTATTCCAGCTTCTTTATCCTTTTTCAATCAGAATCAATTTCCCGAATTTCAGCCTCTTCTTAACTGTATCGAAATAGTAGATGAAGATCTGGAATGTAGAAATGGTACAGTGCAACTGCTAAGCGCACCGTTACCTAAGACGACAATGCAAACACTTCTTGACATTATCACAAATGATCCAAATTTTTCTGTTTTTAGTGCTTGTAAGTTTCTGAATTGTTTGGTGAATTCTTATTGAAGCAATCCAATTTCACTATTTTCTTTTAAAGTTTCTTTAATTTTTGCTTAGAAAAGCAAAAAGTGAATGAAGCAAAATTGAGAAATCAAATTTAAGGAATCCTTTTTAGTGTTAACTGATGATCTTCAAGGACGTCTTGCATCAAACAGCCTCATTTCTACTGTATTTGTTTTTAGCAACGAAACATTTACGGCACTATCATCATCAAACACGTATGCATCAAAGGAAAGGATGCGCGAGAGGTGAAACATAAGTCTCAAACTAAATTTGAAGTTAATATTTAGATATTTTTATAGAATTGATCAAGGAACATATATACGATGGCATGTTATGTTCACTATTCAAGGAAAATCATATAACATCAATTACTGGTATCAAGCATCGCTTTTATAAACAGGTTGAAATTTTATTTTCATTTGAATCATCTGCCAAATGGCTGCAAAATTATGTTTGTATATGCGACAATGTCTCAAACCTTCGGAAAAATAATTTAAATTAGACCATTGTTCAGAAATTTTGGTTAGAAATGCAGTAATCAAATACCGCAAACTGAGGATTAGTATAACTGATATTCAGAGAGACGGAAATAACACGGAATGGATTCGTCTGGATAATGGTCGGATTTTGAATACTGATCGAGTGGCTTCAAATGGCGTCATCCATGTCATTGACGACATAATACTTCGAGAACAATGTAAATTTGGGCTTAACTTCTCGTTTTTAATTTTAAAACGGCTCTAATGAAGATCTCAAGATTGGATCATCCATTTTATGGAAGATAAACTGAAGTTGTTGTTATATATTCAGCAACTATTGCATATTTGAGGTTGTGCCGAGAGTTTACTGGAACAAATGATAGACAAATGAGCCTGCCGATAGTGAAGAAGATAGTTAATTCCCACATGTTTCTCTTTTGAAGTTTACAGCTGCAACAGATTGGCGTGATCACTTAGAGCTTCCCAGTCGAGAATTCCTGGAAATCCTTGAGCGCAATATTGGTTATGAATATGAGCCAGTGGCTATATTTGTACCACCTGATGATTCTTTCCGAGTATGCAATCTTTTTGCACCATTACTTAATTGAATCAAAGAAGTTACATTAAGTTTGCTCCAATTCACTGCAGTTACTTGACAAATACTTTTTTCTTATTTGAGTATAAAGCGTCATTCTTTATTGTAAACAAAAGAAAGATTATATCAGGGTCCTTACACCGTTCCATTCTTCCATTCAGAACTGTAAATGCTTCACGAACCTCCCTATTTTGTTCCTCATAATTTCAGAATATGACAGATGAGAAATCATTTGTCATGAATCATATTGCCATAAACGACTCACACATCACAAATAAACTGATCGAAACAGCATATGGTTCAAAGGTTAATTAATTTACCAATAGTTAGCCACTTGCAATCACAAATTAGTGTTTTTTTTCTTTTTTTTGCTTTTGGATTAATATATAGTGTTTCGAAAGTTCCTACCGGTATAAAACTAAACTGGCTAGTGAGGATTTCTCGACCTTATAGATGTCTTTTTGAGAATTCAGATTCCCTCATCGGTGAATTCTCCGAGGCCGGTCTTCGGATGCGCAAAAGCAATAAAGCCATCTACGAAGTACTGCAACACGACCATTTATTCCATTGATGCTGTATGTGCTTTTAAATTTTTGTGTGCTGATCATAATAATGCTTTAAAAATACTTCAGAATTTCTGCGTTAAGATTCAGGAATTCTTCAAATTATGAACTATAAACAGCGGCAGAAATAATAAGCGCATTCCACATGATTAAACCAGTAGATTCGAAAGTCTACTTAATTCTGCTATTCCAGTCCGAAGTTTTTTATTTGATTCCCTCTGTTAAGGAAGTTGAACTGGTCCCCCTTTCCGCTTATCTTTCTCAGATTTTCGTGTCTTCTTTTCAGTTTTTTCTCGTAGGAATTAGGAAATTTAGTTATATGTATAAATTTTAGCCTTTACCAAAGACTATGCATACACTGGAAGAGTTGATAACTGGCCGACGTGAGTTTTCTGTATTCGCTTCCTTACTCAATGACAGTAATATCAATCTGGAGACCAATCGACTGTACACCGTTTTCCTACCTTCCAATGATGCATTGTCGAATAATCAAGTTCGAGCATTAAAGATGAACAAAATGCTGGTAACTAATTTCGTGGGCAGACATATTTTTGAGGGTAAGCACTACAAGCTTGCATTATATTTCCCAACGATCTTTTATCACATAAATTTCCTCGATTTTTCTCAGTGGTCACTTAATTTACAGGACTGTTGTGTTCGAAGAATCTCCAGGTAAGGACGAGTGAAGGAGAGCTTCCTGTAGTTTTGAAAAATATTAGAGGTGAATATTACGACGGTCGTAGAGTAGGCAAGAAGACAACACTTGGTGATATTGATTTACAGGTCAGTGAACAAAATTTTCATATAACTGGCTACGTATCCTGGACTATTAGTCGAAAAGATCTTTTCACCCTACGTAAGCAATTTTCTAACACAATTATCCTTTAAATTCCTTCGCAGCTCTGTAATATTGCACATTGTAGTATAACCTGACTCTTCAAATCCTTAATTGAAAATTAAACTTGAAAATGCAGGATATGGATATGCTTGCTAGGAACGGTATCTTACACACACTCGAGAGTCCATTGGAAAGTCAAACATCACGCGAACATCAAACACTATGCTCGGTTTTTGATTTCATTTAACTTTCATTTTTTATTATATTCCGGTTCTGATAAATAAAAAAGAAAACAAATGATATCGTGACAGCTTTGCACATGAAAGTGGCGTGATAGCATACAGTAGTGATTTACTTCAATAATCAAATGCTCAAATATGGAAAAAGAAAAAAGCATAGATAAAGTAAGTCAGTTGGAATTTAGCACAATTATGACATGCCTCTAATTAATGCATTGGTCAGTAAAGATGTGATGGAGGCGAGTAAGTCATGCAAGCATCTCGACTATGGAGTTCAACACACATTCAAACGTCAACAAGTAACATTCATACTTCTCCAAATGAATGCTAGCCTAAGCAAGGCTTTCTGACAACTCGTACCTGCATGTTCGCATACGCTTATTCAACTGTTGCAAACTGAAATACAAAACAGTTTACCAGGGCAAGTAATACAACCTGTGGACACCAGGCGTTTCGAAAGAATGACTTATACATGAACAACAGAGCGTCTAGCTAGGCAAGCATTTGTGAGAGAATTACTTTGTGTGGGATCACAGCTTTTCATGTTGGGTACGTTAAATTTAGCTTTACTTTCGAATGGTATGAATGGCGGGAAGGGTAGAGATTATATTTCTTTACGGGAAGGAGGGGAAAGGCTCGTCTTTGAACATTTGTACGTGTTTCAATTTTGACAAGATAGTTACCTATTTGGATATTGTCATTCCATCTTCTGTTACTAAGCTTTAATTGATTGCTAATGACAAATTTCAACTGAACCGCTATAAAGTTGCAGAGAAACGTTTTTTTTCACACCACTGAAAGAAATAGCTATCGAGGGAGATATTGTACGACATTATTACAAGCTATAAGATGGGGCGAGTTCTCCTGAAAAGTAATTGCCAAAGGTGTGTAGATTTCATTTAAAATAGGAGATTAAAAAGTTGGAATTGAAGTTGAAATAAATTTGAAAAGAATGTGCAAATGAATGCGTCTTTTGATATTCTGGAAGTAGTCTGTTCTGTAAATTCAGTGATCCTCCTTCTGTCGTTTCATGATTCTTACGAAAAATTTTCACATTTTTCCTCAAGATTCTGGGAGATATTTTTCCAAAACTCGGCCAATCCTAAAGGAATGGTTAAAGGTTAAAGATTTTATGTTTGACTTTGAGACCTTAAAGATAGAAGGTTTGTATTTGTTTGTCCACAGTAAAGACATATCTGTTTCTACGTCATTTTTTTTTCTTTTATATAAAATCTAACCTTTATTTCTGTTAACAAAACATATAATTGTCAGCATGTCTGTTTATTTCTGTCAAAGAAGCATATAATTGTCAACATAAGAGTCAACAAAAGAGCTATGATAACGGTGACAGTTATACATCCAAATGTACCCTATCCTTTATAGCTAGAATAGTCTTTAGGTGCACATTAAGGAATAGTAGGGAAACTTATCGGCCTTATACCATTCCTCAGTCAATTCCAGCACACATCGGTCTTCAACATTGCGTAAAACAAACGTTGGCGGAGTGTCGAAACAGCTTACAGCTACTGAAAAACGGAAAAGAATGATTGAAGCTGGCACGAAATATGCGTAAGAATAGTATCAGATATTAATTTTGTACTTAACACTTTTAAGTTGGTCATACATATATGCAATTAAGCTCGAACCGTTATCTACATCTCTATATATTAAAGTCATCGGTCGCGTGCATAATAAAATAATAGCAGTAATCACACTTTTATACACTATCAGAAAATTTTAATGCGGAAAATTTAGTTCTACAGGCTAGCAGGCTTTAGCATTAAATTGTTCTGGCGATATCTAAATTTGAGCATTGTTAAAAGTGTTTTATAAAGTATGTTAAACTTTTCAGGGCGCAAAATCGGAAAGTCAAAACAGGTTGTTTGACAGGAGCCCACTTCATGAAACTTAGCGTCAAGGTCAGCATAATTGTGCTACAAGTAATTAGACAAAATATGATATCGGATATAGAAATAATATCTCTATCATGTTCCATTTTTCATTATGTCTCGAGTATTTTGAGAAAGATCGCTCCATATTTAGGATTTTGCAGGCAGTCCCAGAGTCAGCTGTTAAAACTGGATCATGCAGGAAATCCTCAGTGTCTCAGGAAATCCTAAAGCTACAGCATATTCCACCAAGAAGAAACATACAACTAGCTGATAGATTTAACAGCCAGAAATCGATTTCTGAAGCCATTCTTAATGTATTTAATTTAATTTTTCAGCATTTATTATTACCGAGACGTAAAATTCCAAAGAATTTTTGATACTTATCTCTCAAAAAAAACTTGCCAAAATTGAGCATCTTGGTGTCTCTTAGTTATCCAAGCAGCACTTCTCTGTGTTTTATCGTCGTGGTTCGTGAAAAGAATAGTTTTCAGCGTTCAGACGCCAAATGCAAGTCAAAATCACATTTTATAAAGGCGCCTCTGAAACCAATCAATGAAATGTTTGAACGTGATGATGAAGCACTGACAAGTATTTTAAACAGATGTCCACAGAATTCAATTACTGGAAAAGCTTCTATCTTCGTAAGCTGTTTTCAGCCTTCGAGTGTTTCTTTCACCTTATTTAAATCATTTCAGTTCTTGGTCTCGAGAAATTGCTGACGTTTATGTTTTGGTGTTTCATAAAATCAAGTTATTGTCAGTTCTGTTTCTGATCACTTGATCAGAATAGAGGTTTCGGAAATTATTCTTTTAACTCTATTAGGATTTTTTTCATTTCTTGACGTTTTGATCCCATTGATATTTTCCTTATTTAGCGTGGCCGCGAAAGACCATCATTATTTCCGAATGGAATAAATCCTTTGGACACAGCTGCTGAGAAATTTGCTAAACCTTTACCATTGACGGCATTAGCTACCCGCGCGTTTTCTTTGGGACCGGTTACTTCCACGAAAGTTGATACGACATCCGTTTTAGTTACACCATCGTCAGTTGTTAAGATGTCAAAAAAAACACCAGTTGGTTTTCGACGCTTAAAGTTTCCTAAACTTTTCTAGTACTGAATTATTTTTAAATTTTTATTAAGAAACACGAGCGTTAGGGCATAACTGATAAATGAATTTGCATGAAATTATTTTTCAGACAAAAACCGTTAGATTTGATGAAAGCGTTTATTTCCGAAGTCCGAAAACTGATAATATGTCTTCTCCAGAAACTAGTGTTCCTAAAATTGGTGAACCAACTTCTCTGGAAACTACAGTATGCTTTACAACATTAGATTTCTTTTCACATGAATTTATTTGTGTAACTGTTGCATTCGTTTCAGAATGAAATGACTTTGGATCTGAAAGTGAAATTCGATGACATGTTAGAAAAGCTGAGAAATTTGCCAGCAGGTGTTTTTAGGAACTTGGAAGAAGCAGTGCATCAAATTGCTTCTGAGAAATTAAAGTAAAGATATATTTTCACCTGAATTTAGAATATTTTATCTAAATTTAGAATAGGAATTTGGCATCTTACATCCTGATTTCTTTAAAAGAGATGATAATTCTGCATTGTCATACCATCAGTAGAAGCATGATTTTCATTCTGGTAATAGTTTGAGATTTTTTTTTCGTCCATAAATTTATAATTATTCAGATAAATTTGAGAAGCAATTAGATAGCGAGATTTTTAGACATTAATATTGATCCGGAAATGCTGACAAAACTTCTATTTCAAAAATGTTAACAAAACTTGTATTTCAGAAATGCTAACAAAACTTGTAAAGAGCGTCCATCCAGCCTACCGTTGAATTCGACAGCAGTGTCGTTCTCAGAATCTGAAATAAAGGAAGTATTGCCCAGTTATTGTTGGTCATCAGTGGATTGCATTGCCTCACGAACAAGAAGAAAAGTTCGTGTATCTCAAGTGTATGTCAACCAGGTAATTTTGTTTAATAGATTTTTGAAGTTCCGTAAAAGTGAACATAAAAAATCGATTTATATGAATGATATGCATGCGAACAGGAATTTCCGATGTATTAACAAATTTTTTGAACTTCATTTGATTTTTTCTAAACATATTGCAGGAATTTTCATTAACAGTAGGAGCATCTCAAGAAAAAAACTGCAACCCTACGTTCCATCCAGAAAATTATGCTCAGGAAGACAGCGAAACGCCTAAAATGTAATGTATTTTGACATTTAAATTGCCATTAGCTCCACGACCCTTGAATTATAATAAAATAACCTTCATCAGTCTAAATTCCTCAGTTTGTGAATTATGCGCTTCAGAATCTTCTAAAAGGTAATAAAATGAGTAGTAACACACTAAATATAGGAATGAATAGTAAAGTAAATACAGAAATGAGTAGGAGAGTGCAATTTCATACTCGTTAGCAATTACTCTTACTATTGAAATCCGAATCTGTTTGCAGCAGCAAACGGTCAAGAGAAATAAATCAAATGCTCCCTGACAAAGTACAATCAGTTGAATGAACAGTGGAATTACCATGATTTTTATTGTGTTTTCTGTATTTATTAAACGACTAATTTGGGAATAATGCGCTCATGACCTATAGGTCTTCAACTGTTTATAAAGCATTTTCAGATGAATTTATAAAGTTATGGCCATTTAGAAATTAGTTGAAAAATATGTTTGCTGAAAAGAAAATTCTGATAGTTGGTGGTTTCATCATTAAAACTATAATAACTATGAAATAAGATTTATAAATTCGAAAATGTCTAAATCCAATTTCTTCATTGACTATACATCTTTTTCAATGCGATGTAGGGTTATACTCCGAGGCCTTTTCTATTTGGAAATTTCTAGTGCATAAATGATGCCGTATTATACAACACAGTCTAATTACAACTTCTTTCATATCGCACCTACGGAAAGAGTTACTGTATACCCTGTCATAATTATATTAAATATATGAGGAAGATCACAGTTGTTGAAATATTTAAGTAATCCCCATTCCCTGCCGAAGTGCATGTCGGACATGCTACACATATGCGTTCTCGAAGAAATTTATACCTTAATTGATTCGACAGCCACGATCATTCCCGTTGGACATAAAAAAACTGCTGAGAGTGTAAAGGTAGAAGAAACAAAAAAGATAAGACGGCTATCTTTCTCAATTTTCTTGTTTAACGCTCGAGAAGAAAACCATTATTATAAGTCGGATAGGATCAAATTTGCTTAGTTTTTTTCTAAAGACCTCGTAGGAAGAAATACGGCTGCATTATTAGTATATACATATATACATATACATATACATATATATATATATATATATATATATATATATATATATATATATATAT
>NW_018108209.1:313174-358324 GCF_000183805.2 Loa loa
TATATATATATATATATATATATATATATATATATATATATATATATATATATATATATATATATATATATATATATATATATGGATCGGTAGAAATAAGCGGCAGAGTATGACTAGAGGAGAAAAGAATATTCTTGCATAGATTTGACAATATGCTTGATTTGCCGCGTTCATTGGTGAGCTTTGCTTCTTCATACCTTTGAGGGATGAATTATCACAGTGAAAATGGAAGTTAGCTCAAAAACGAGACAAAAAACGATGTATTGGGACTATTTACTCTAAACTGCAAACTTGCAACATGTAATTCGAGTTTGCCCCTCTCTAGATAGTCGATGAGAGGCCTTAACAAATTATTTCGACCAACAAAAGATAAAAGATCAGTATCTACAAACTATTTTTACTTAATCTGCCTTCAGCCACTGCGTAGTTAATAGCTTCATTCGAGTCAGTCATTCTAAGCGAAGACCGGGCCACAGAATTAGAATATCGGTGATCGACAAGCAGAAAATGCGCAGAGGTCAGTAACTCACAACACCTTTATGAACACAGCAAAATATTTTTAAAGTGGGCCGACATTTTTTGCTTCACATAAGTGCTTCGATTTGTAAGGGGCAATACAGTAAGACTTGGTATTACCTGTGGAAGAAACACAGAAGGAAGAGGATGTCGTCCGAATAACACAGATCTAATGTACCTACCTACCCACAAAGTTTGGCCATAGGTGTAACAGTCCCTATTTTTAATCCTCATGATGCTGGTACCTTGCGGATGCCCGAGCTGCCCAATAATAGCACAAACCATTGTTGAAATTAGTGACCTTGTCACTTCTGTGGAATGTCGTGGGGTACTTGTGTGTGTCACTAAGTTTAGGGATTTGTCGGGAGACTAACTGAATATCAGTGGCAGTCGTGTTTCACATGAACACGTCGTAATTTCAGGACTACAGAAGGAAGTACTGAAAGTATGGTATTCGAAGCTTCACTAGTGGTTTGTCGTTTTCAAAAAAAATTCTGCGTATTAATATTTCACTACAAACGCGTAATTATCTGCCTGTTCTTACACAAAAGGAACTTTCGTAGTTTAATGTCGAATTTAATTACTCTAATTGTATTTCAACAATTCGATTGTAAGATTCACTTGAAAAGTAAAACTTTGTTACAGAAATTAGTAAGTCAGTCTTGTATTAATCACACGGACCCTATGTTATTTTCAGGAAAAAGTTGACGAAGTGGACAATTACCTTGCAAAGCAAGATGGGATGATTATACGAGAGAGAGATCCACGCATGTGTCATCACGGCACACGTCAAAAATGCACCCACTGCTTACCGTTAGATGTAAGCTCCTCCCTTTAACTTGTTGGGAATATGCTTGGAAGTATGGTTATCACATCTAGAGTGTAACTTTCTTTATCATTTCTAAGCCGTGACTTTCCTTGTCATATCTAAGACGTGACTTTCCCGTTGGCAACTTCAGTTCTTCAAAAATCTGGCTTCTACTTAATTGTTATCGCATTCTTTCATTATCGATGACAAGTCGAGAATTATAATAATTCATATAAATAATCTAGGTTATAGCCTGATTTTCCCATTTCTGGCAATTGTTAAAAGATTTGGGAAGCTGTTTACAAACGTTCTTTCAGCCGTACGATGAAGATTACCTCAAAAAAAAAGATATCAAACATATGTCATTTCACGCATATGTACGTAAAATGACTGCTGGCCATGGTAAAGGAACGCAGCTGAAGAAACCACTAGAAAATATTATTTGTTCATTGAAACCTAACTGTCCAGGTCATAAGCCTTACCCACAAGGTATATGTAGCAAATGTCGACCTCCGATGGTTACACTGAATAGACAGGTTTCTTAAATTTTTATTCAAGAAAAATTTCATATCACGCGATATTTAACGTTGTCTTGAGTGATGTATCTTAGAACATTTTTTAAATAAAGTAAAATAATGCTTAACATATCTTTGAGTAAATGAGACTTGTAACCCTAAGGGGAAACGATAGCGTTCACATTCAGTACTGCCCTGCTACCGAAAGAAACTTCAAATATATGTGTAGAATCGTATTCTTCCTTTCATTTTTAGCGTTTTCGACATGTGGACAATATATCAATTGAAAATGAGGAAGTTGTAAATCGTTTTCTTGCATTTTGGCGTAAAACGGGTCATCAAAGAATGGGTTACATGATCGGGCGTTACGAACCTTTTCAAGAGATTCCGCTTGGGATTAAAGCAACAGTTGCTGCTATTTATGAACCACCGCAGGTTTGGTTTGTCTATGTTGTTAAGCTCATATAATAATTAATTATTTTCTGTTTCGAATTTACTTCTATCTCTCTTATTCGTGATATTATAGTCTTGTTCGGCCGATTCAGTATGTCTGGAAGCTGATCCACAAGAGAAAATGGTAGATGAACTTTGTTCTTATCTTAATTTGAAACGGGTCGGTTGGATTTTCACTGACTTATGGTCTGCGGATTCATCTAAAGGCACTGTTTGTTGTACGCGACACAAGGTTTCCATATTTCATACTTTGTTTGGATTGAACTGATTGAATTTCTACCAAATTCGTGGTTTAAAGACTTTGTTCTTCATTTCAGGATTCTTTCTTCCTTACTGCACAGGAATGCATCACAGCTGGTTGGCTACAAAATAAATATCCTAACATAACTACTTTTTGCACAGATGGATACTTTGGCTCTAAATTTACCACGGTTGTTGCGTCAGGTCCGTTTTTCAAAATAATGGATCAGCTTTGTATCGGTTAAACGAAGCTAACATTTTGATTCAAGATTTTTACTTTGTTGCTAGATGGAAAACTGTTATATAATGCAGCTGATCTTTTTGTCTAGAAAGCAGTCACCTCCGTTTAAACAGCGCAGATACAATATCAAAATCAAAAGTTAAAATGACATGTAATAGCTTGGACGAAAGCTAAAACACGAATACGTATAAGCAATATTGGAAAAAATTTGATATAAACATTAAATTGTAGTTAGCATAGTCGTAGATTAAACTAGTAACTTATGTTAACTAATAAATATTCTAACCGTTTATCCTTTTAAAGTTGAAATTGTTAACTTGTAATTGTTTGCGTCATTTAATGAAATAGTTTTGGTATCATTCAGTATACTTTTTCTGGTTTACATTGCTTACAGGTAACGAATGGAACCAAATTGATTTTAGTGGTTACCAAGTTTCTAATCAGTGTGCCTCTCTCGTTGAGGCAAATTTGTTGTGTCCAACCTCTCATCCTGAGTTGGCTTACCTACGTGAAGTGCCTTTAACTCCATCACAGTATATCACTGATGTCTATTATATGGTACGTCACATAAAGTTCTGCTGTTGCTTTTAATATTAATTCTGTCCTTCTTTGCGACCAACACGTATTTATGTAAATCTCTTTATAGGAAAAGAATGAATACGGCGTTGAAACAAGGAAAAATGGCCGTCCAATGCCTGTTGAATATTTGCTTGTTGATGTTCCAGCAGGAATGCCAAAAGAGCCACACGCTACATTTAATATTTCAAAAAAATGTAATTTTCCAACTGAGAATCGTGTTTTAATTGGCGAATTGCAGGTATATAATCATTAGAACTCTTTTACACTATTTATGATTTTCTGTTTCATCCAAAAATTTTAAAGAATGTTCAAATGTCCTACTTTTTCTAGCAGTTAAAATAAATTTTTCTATGTCGTATTTGTTGTGACAGTGCCCTCTCTGATAAGTTTTACAACTGTTACTTTAGGAAGATACAAAAAGTTTCATTGCATGCGCCTTTGCAGAACTTGAGCACTTTTATCATTAATTTTGTAGGTTGAACTGGATTATTATCATTTGGTCTTATTCATTCTTACATTTTCCAAAGTTGCCATTTCAGGATTCAAAAGCAGTCGGTCGATACATATCTGAATTTTCACAAAATCAGTTCATTGAATTGGCCACGAATTTCCATTTTCTTCTTTTTCTTCTTAATAATGATATAGTCAAATTTTCCAAGGTCGAGAACTGTTCATCATTTTCTTTTTTCTGAAATGGATTCAGCATAATCTTGAGTTCTCTGGGCCCAAAAATCTTGCCTGCAGTTCCGAAAATATTCAAGTCAAAATGCAAAATATAATTAACATCATCAAGTAAGGAAACTTTACTAGGTAAATTTCAGGAAGAAATT
The DNA here is from genome assembly GCF_000183805.2 of Loa loa. NCBI lineage: Eukaryota > Metazoa > Nematoda > Chromadorea > Rhabditida > Onchocercidae > Loa > Loa loa. Next base: position 317,357 of record NW_018108209.1, read on the forward strand.
AAATCGCTTTGCGACATAGTTCAACAGCAAGATCGAGATAAAGCAATGGAGTGGGCATCTGGCAATACCAACTGGGCAACGCTATCAGCATTATGTCTTCATTCAGTGCAAGGTGAAACTGCTGGTTTTTAGCAAATTTTCAAGAATATTTCAAAAGGACATCTAATAGTAATAGAAGAAAACCAATAAAAGTTCCGCTTTATTTAAATGGGCGAAAATTTGTTCTGCTATAGCTAATTATGTTGATTATAAAAGAATGGGATAGATTATTGTAATATTAATGTCTTTTAGAGTCATCGACCACCGAATCAAGCAATAAGTGGTCTTGCAAACATTGTACGTTTGAAAATTTAGTGGGACGGACAGATTGTTCAATGTGTGGTCTTCCTCGATCAGAAACCTAAAGTTTAATTTGCTATTCACTATGTACTTTTATAATAAATTCTCTTTTGGGAATATAAACGCATTAAAATATGAACTAGTCTGACAAGCGAGGCTTGTTTGACGGTCGTACTGAGTTGGTTTCCTTAGAACACGATTTTGTGCCATATTTTTTGCTGATTTGTCAAGATGAAGTAGGTTTTTTACTGGCATTTATTTTTTTGAATTTCAGTTTGATTTTTATTACTGTGATAGATTTGAACAGTGAAGTGATTTAAAACAGAATTGGCTTTTTTCTTCTAAGAAGTTTGGTCTATAATGGACAAGGTTCTTGTGATATCAAATAAATGCTTCAGTGGGATGTTGTCTTTAAAGTGTGACACGATGAAATAGTTTTTCATTTCTTCCCTCCTTGTTGATAATTTACTTGTTCTCATAATTCCTTGCAGGTATTGTCTTAAATATGTCTTCGCAATGTAAATGAACTTAGGAGATAAATGCCAATTTGGAACGGTGAATCAACAAATTTTCTTAAGTCTTGCTTTAATAGAAACGGGAGTAGGAATTCCAAAGAACTGGCAGTAGGTAGATACTAATAGTCATCCTCATAATAAGCAAGATTGAAGCTGACACGCATGAATTATTGATTCAGCAGGATATTTGTCATGATGCCATTATGCCTGTTGGATAGTTTCCCTATTTGTTAGTGGCTTCTGAGATCGATTCCTGAGGTCTCAAGTTTATTATAGTCTGTCAGATACAGTACATCCCGAAAGTTGCTGAACATTTTTGCTTCGAGTATCAAGAAGTGAAAGTTCCTTCAGATGTAAGAAAGAAAAAAAAAAATTGTGGTTCATTTCTTACCCCTTCTTTTTTCGTGCGACTCCGTCAGCTGGCATAAAAAGGACTTGGACTGACCCAGTTTGTAATTAATTAATTTAGTGTTTGGAGTGGACTTTGCGACACAAGTGTTAACGACCAAGTGAAGTTATTAGGAGCAGTATTGTTAAATGATGTGAATGAAAAGACGAGTTGTGAAGAAGGATGATTGACGTGGGGGGCGACCGATAATTGACTAGTGGATTGTATCTGTGCATATATTTTCATCTTCCTTCAGCTCCTTAAGTAGTGCAGGGAAGAAGATGAAAATGATGACCATCAATGTATCATCTGTGGTCATCAATGTCATGTTTTTCATGGCGATGTATATTGACCATCACTGGTTCTTGTTGTGGTACATTATTGGGAACTCTATCAATACTTTTACTTTTGCTGCGATCGACTATTCATTAACATGTAAACCAGGCTACAGAATATCGAAAATACAACGGTCTCCCAAACACAATGGGAAATTGGGCTCATTGCTAACACAGTGTGAGCTTGTTGAACGAAATATACAATTGGTACTTTTGCATTTTTTTTAAATTCGTTTTTTTTTTTGTTTTCATTTCAAAATGCTGTTGGATCGGAATAAGATGGATGGGGACATGAAGTCCTGAACATAGTTTTTATGCGGAAGATCACCTATTTCGATTTTTTCTACAGCATGACCCCGTTATTCACAAAGCTAGGTGAACTATCAGTGGGAAAAATCCCGAAATAAATTTCTTGTCATCAACTTGGGATGGATTAGTCGAGTATGATCCTCTGGAAGTCAACATGCTCTTATTGATTTAGGCCTTGTGATACACGATACCTTGGCACCCTTTACACTATGATGTGACGTCATGGCAGGACTTCCAATCTTCTGAATTCGTTATGTTCATAAAAGTAGATAAATTAGACAAACCTGTTTACCTACTGGATTTTACTTGCCTTGAACAGTTCATTGAAGGTTAAATGTACTCGACTACAAAGTGTACCTCAGTGCTCCGGCATACCGGAAGGTTGTTCCGGGCAGATGTGGCTTGCAGGCTTCAATCTCTATGTTATTGAAAATTCCACAAAAGTTACGCTGTAAGTTATCATTTCCTTGCATGAAACATGTGAGAAATCAAAATCAAATTCTTAGATACAAAGTGATGGGACATAATTAAAATGAGCCGCATCACATCTTCAGAATCCATTGACTCTTCCTAACTTATTCAAAATCAGTCTAAGTGTTGAGCAAAGGCATCGCAACGAACTTTTTAGATCTCTGTCATACAAAAGAAGAAAAACGAATAAACCTTGCAAATGAGCATAAAAAATGGATGTCTCTCAACTCCTCACCATTTCTTAAATTCTTATTATAGTTTCCGAGATGATTCCCTGGAAGTTCGTAACTAAAATAAATTTATTCTTCCTACTTTGGAATAATAAAATTTCCACGCCTTAGTGCATCCTACACCCCATTAGAAATGAAATTTAGAGAATCCAATTTTCTATATCGTCAAAAATCGATGATTCCTCTTTCCCGCTATCTTACCATTAACCATTCCAACTACGAAATTCATTTTAGCATCACTTTCTTTTTCAGATGGGATCCAATATGCTGTACATCAAAGAACATAAGTATAGATGAAAATGCTTGCATAAATGATCGCCTTAATCAACCGAATGAAAATTTCGAACATGAAATAGCCAGCGATTTGGTTTACAGAGGGTTGCAGTGCTGGCATCAATACAATGCTAATAATAAATTATTCGACATGATCTGGAAGATGGAAATTTGCCCTTTTAGTCCAAGCGTGGGAAAGTCACAAAGATCGCAAGGTTTACCCTCCACTAATTTTGGAGTTGTCACAATGTTTTATGCATAAGTGAATCTCATTTAATCAAGATCTATTTTGATTCCATTTCGCCCCCCCAGAAATCGAATATCGACATTTGGTACTAATGCAACACGACCACAATGGAAATAATGGACACCATCATAATTAGCTATGCTTAATTGAAGTTAACATGATCAGTGATAAATAGGTAGTGGGATACAAATAATCCTCAAAGACTGGATCATTTAGCAACTAAAACACGATTGCTACTGAAACATATCTCTATATAAGCAGGATGAATCATTTATGCATAGCTCTCGTTATGCACGGATCTAAAAACATCAATGCTATAAAATGGCGGGAAAGTATCAGTTGCCGCCCAAATCACAAATCAGTTTTCTGCAAAGCAGTACTTTATTTTTAGATTGCCCGGAATGCGAATGTGATTGTGGCAAATCACAGTGCCCTGACACCAGTTATCCGTTTAAACTGATTCACAAACATCCTGAAAATCAGTCATGTCAGTGTCGATGCGATTGCACTACTTTCTGCTAAACAATGGGTTCCAGAGCACAAGCACAAATCACTATGCAAACGACATGAAATGAAAACAAAGACAAAAGTTGCCCAGCTCTTGACTCCTTGAAAAAGTTTTAAAGAACTCCAGTTATTTCGACTTCTTACCTTTCACTGTATGTTCCCCACACATTTTGCATATTAACTGTTTTAACATAACATGTTGCTCTGCGTTTTGTTTTTTTCGTCTAAATTTTAATCGAAATATATATATATTCAGGCCGTAAAAAATTTCACAAAGAAAATTAAAAAACGAAATAACAAGCAAATCAGCGCTGAACTGCCTACACTTTAAACCGATGAAATAAGAAAAAAACTTCCCCGGGACCGGATGAGAAACCTTAATTTCTGCGGAAAAAAAGGAAGGAAATACTTCCTTCTCCTTCTCTTTTATCGCGATAATATAAAATTACTGTAGAAACTTGTTACCGAAAATATCCAAAAGGTCTTAGGTTCTTTTTTTTCAAGAAGCGGTCAAAGAAGAGTGAAAATAAAGGAATGATACATAAATATCTATATACTAACTAATAAAGAAACAAGCAGTAAGCCTAGGATTTAGCGGAAGAGAAATACTACCAATTTGAATGAAGACATTTTAGGACCATGAACTACAACCCACAATCTAAATTTCAAGAAGTATTTCAACAGTTTGTTCAAGGTTGTCGAAGTTACGCCTTTTATAGATTTCACTCATCTTGCTTCTAAAGATGGAAAAAATATATTCCGAGAGTGATGGGCGACATTCTCCTTTATAACAAACACTGCAAATTCATTTCAGCATTTTAAAAGTTAAGGAAGCGATAAGTTGAACTTTTTGCTTGAAAAAATAGTTCGACTGAACGCAAAGCAAATCGGACAAGATCTGCAAATTTTGCGTTTTAGTTTTACCATTTCCCATTGGAATTGGTAGTAGAAGATGTGCCAGTGCCAGCATTATTGCTGTTATTGCTCAGAGTACTCCAAAAAGCCTGCCACGCGGCATCCATCATATCCGGATTCACATTCATCTTGTTCAAATTCAGCGCATCCAGCCCAGATGCTAATGCCTGGCTTGTACCTGAACGCGCTGGTGTCGAATAGCGAGGAGAATTGGAATAACCAGGTGAAAAACGATTCGATGCGCGCGTATCCGATGAACGATAGGTGCTAGCACGCCAATTATCCACTGAACGAGATACCATAGGGTCGTACGGATACGACGTCTAAAACAATTCATCACTTTTAAGTAGAAAATACGTGAAATGAAAAAAAAAAGCTGATTTACTGTCGCAGTTCTATTTCCGACAAAAAGTATTCACTAACGTAATCGGGACTTTTGAAGCTAACAGTTTCCGGAGAATAGCCATATTTGTCGGAAAATCTGCGCGAATGGCGCCCTTGACTTGGTAATCCATACGAAGCACTTTGACCGTATCGTGGAGAAAAGTCTGATTCACGAGGTGCAGCTGCACTTACTGCTACCGATGAGCCATCAATGATGAAGTCTCCCTGCCTTAAAGTTGATTTAAGTATGGATGCTAGAAGTAACAAAGTTTTTCCAGACAATATTTAAGCAGAGATCAAGTCATTAATATATTTTATGGGCAAGACTGAAAAATCATGCTTAATCTGTATGTGGTAAATAGATGTTTTGCGGGTAATTACCCTTCAAATAGCAGTTGTCACTACCGACGACTTTAAATTATGCAAATTCAGATAATAATAAACGCAGCAAAAATACAATGCAGTGGAAAAATTTTACTGCTATTATTTCTGTACTCACCTCATCAGTTCTTTGGCTACAGCAGGACTTGAAAAATTGACAAATGCGAATGATCGGAATGGTCGTGGAATGAAAACATCTGTTACCTTTAAAAAATCAAACATAAAGCGAGAACTTCTATAGTTTGTCGATATATAAAGTAGAATAAAGAGGGAGGAAATAGTGGAAGATCCAACACCTACTGACAACGTAAAAGTCATCCACAAGGCAACTTACAAATGCATTTGGATCAATTTTAGCAGCCTCTCCATTGAAGAATTTTCGGAGCGTATCGACGGTGGTTTTTTCCTGTACGCGACCCACAAATATGCGAGTTACTACTGGTGATCCTGTATCTCCCTATAATTTCAATTTTTTTTATTCTAAAATCATCACGGAAATCAATCCTGTATACGTTTAGAGCTTTGATCAGTAATGATGAGGAAATGTGAATAGGATCAACGATCTAAGGAAAAGCTTCTTAAAGACTTACTGATTTCCTACCCAACATTCCAACTAGAGAGCTTACATTGACCAGATCAACGCCGAATGAAACTAATTTTTGAGAGAGTAAGGAATCTTTTACACGAAGTGAGCACATATGAACTCAGAAAAGTTTAAATGTATTACAAAGAAGAATTACCTTTGAGAGAGGAATCCTCACTTGACATCGACGTCCATCAATCTCATGAGTCTGCTGCGTGAGGATGCGCTGTTGAGCATCAAAATCAGCCATTCGCACAAATCCGAAACCTTTTGATGCACCATTGGGGTCAGTTTTTAACTACAAATTTTTCATGGTAAACTGAATACTTCCTAAAGTTTACGAAATTCTAGGGAAAGCAGAAAAAGAAAACGAGCATACCCCGTGAAATCCGAAAAACAGACTCAAAACTCAACCACCTCGCAAATCTCAAAGAAACTAGAAAATGTTCACAACTAACCGTTTTTTTACACAAATTCAAGACAGTTAACATCATTTCGCAACTCGAAAAACCCTATCAAACTCTTCATTTCGAACATGTATGGAGTATTGATGATAAACAGAGAAAGAAAAAAGTCCCAAGGCAAGGATGCATTTCTTGTTAAAAGTAGCATTAGCTTACATCAAAAAGGACGACTTCGCCGAAATTTTCGAAATATGCCTTGCATGTTTCAGCAGATGTTTTGAATGGCAATCCGAGGACAATCAAATCAATACACGCTTTCTCGCCACTTGGATCCTCGATACGCTTTTGCTTAGCGGTAAACTGTCCCCCGCGTCCCCCTTGCGAATCTTCGGAATCGCCCTCTTGCTCACACTCATCCATCATCTTCTTGCGCTTCGTGTTCTGATCACCTGCACACCACACACTGATTGTTTAGACGATGAACGGTAACACACTCACCCCCTTCCTTTCCCACATATGAAACCTATCAATTCAACATATTTCTTTAATTCAAGGATCTCATTTTTCGATTTTTTTCGATAAACTTACTATTAAAACTGCAACCATACGATCACTGCTTGCACAGTGTATTCAAAATACGGTTTTCTGCAAATTTCACTACCCTATAACTAATTTTCCTCCGCAATGCTCAACCTGTTCTTGGTAAAAGCTCCAACATGATATTTCCTACAGAACTAAATTAAGCACCTGAACTTGATACATCTTTCATCACTAAATTTAAAATAATTCTCCAGCATCATTTGCAGGCGCAATTTCTGCATATAATAAGAGTCACTTGTTACATCGTACACTATCAAGTAAACACTCTGCATTTAAAGTCATCACTCATAGCGCTTAGGCCATTTCACCTTCACTTCCAACGTCATCGCTTCCAAAATCACGAGCTGATATCAAACCACAGCAATTCCATCTAGCGGTACAAAACCACTATCTAGCGATACAAAATCACTTTTATCATTTCGCATATATCCTTTGACAAACGAAGAACAGTGATCTCTTCATCAGCATTCACTAATAATCACCTGATTTCTTTTTCTCTTGAGAAAAATATCGAACTCACTAACTCTGACATCATATAACATCATATAACTAAAAATCTTCAAAAAACGATGTTACAAACTCAATGCAATACTAAACACATACCTGACCCACGGTGAGGATAAATGACAATGAATGTCTTATTCTTCCAACCATCGGGAGGTGCAAGAAACCGAGTTCCTTGTGGATCCATCCTGTAAAAGAATCCAAACAAGACGTTAACGAAGAGCTAGAAAATCCATATTATGAGGTCGCGCTTCATCTTTGACTTGAAAAAATTCTTAACCATTCAACTGAACTCTATGTTTTAATGTTTAAACAATAGCACAGAACAATTTTATTTTGAGGATCTATCACGGATGCCAGCTATAAACCATTCAGTTGGAGACAAGCAAGGCTTTGAAATGAAAAGTTTTTCAGTGAAAAAAAAGAAAAAGTTTTCCAGTCATGTTCCAGTGAACAACAAAGTTTTTTTTTCCTTTTTTTTTTTTTTCAAATCTAAACGAGCCATACGGCGAATAAAGTATCGAGGTAAACGAAGTGCTTCAAAGAAATTCATTAAGGCTAATCACAACAGGGATAACGAAGTATCCCGAAAAAAAAACGTTGAAATATAAACTTACAGTAAAGCTCGACTTGCTCCTGTGATAGAGTTTTTGTATTTTAATCCATGGGCACCGGGGAATGCATGAACTAAAGTGTTTAAACTCAGGGAACAATCTTCTGGCAGCAAAGGAAGCTCTAAGCGTTCGCTATCCTCTGTTTCTGATACAACCACATATTCCACAGATTCACTGTTTTCCTCCTTTAACTAAAGTAATATATACTCTAAAAATTATCACTGATAAAAAAGTTCCCTTCATAAATCTGTGCAAGGCCACTAAATATGCTATTTTTTAATATATATTTCAGTACATATATACAGCATCTGAATTGTCAAACTCTGAGCAAAACTAGCTGACCCTTGTCTACTAAATATCAGTTAAATATTCTCAAGCGAGATGTGAAAATGTTTTGCATAAGATGAGTTGGCTGCATATACATCCACTGCATGTATTTTATATTTCCATCTTACACTGGATCTTACAGTGGGTGATAGAATAGCAGTAGAAAATGCGTGTATATTTAAACGCAAAAAATTTTAGCTACAATCCCATAATATTAGCAAAATTAAAAAGTCCATAGACAATAGTTTCACTCTCTGTGGAATAATTCTACCCATCAAGAAATATGATAAAATAATTCATCTAGTTATAGGATAAAAACGCACGCTTACTACGGCTATATTGCTGTTTTTTGACTCGTTTATTATCCCTTCATTTTTACAGTTGACAGATGCCATTTCCGATGCCATCATGTTAATTAGTTCTCACGAAAGATTCTGAAAAAAGTCAAATATATGACACAAAATTATTGGTAGCAGTGGGTGCGCAGGATATCACCAATATCCGTTCACTATGAGCAATCTGCAAAAGAATGAACACAACCGTGGGGAGAATAATCTCAGCAAAACCACTCGATAAAATGATCGGTCTGCATCGTCCAAGCTTGTCAACATGAGACTGTCAACTCACATTCCCGTACGGAACGTACCCTACACTGGAGTCAAATCTCCTCCCCAAAAAGATCTACCACAACTCCCCGCCGCAACTCGCTGAATTGCAAAACCATGACAACAAGCTTCAAAAGACGTTTCGCTGAGCGACGATGACCAGTGCCGCAGCGCATGATCCGATCACTTTGAAAACTGAAATAAACCTGAAAGCTTCCATTTTACATCTAAAATGAAGTCATGGTGTCTGATCATCCTGATTTCAGAAAATTGGAAGCAATTTTCTTCAGGACAAAGAACTTTTCTTCCAAAATGTAACACAGCTATTGCAGTGCTACTGTTAAGGGAAGTGTTGTACTGCACACCGAGTAAGGCAGTGCTAAAAGACAAAAGGGTGTTGAGCTAAATCAAAACTGTGATTTTACACCAAATGAGGTATGAATTCCTTCTAGCATTCTTGTTTTTCATCTGCAACAGAATTGTATATTAAATGAACAGTACAAACCACTAGCACTTTATTTGTCCGCAATACATCGAAGGATGACATTTACTGAGAAAATGTCGAAATAAATTCACCGTGAATTATGTGTTACAGTCATAAAGAACATTCCGATCAAAACTTAGTGTGCGGTAAACAAACGCCACAACCTATGGGAATGCAACAAGGAGGCAACCAATGTTATTTTCATCGCGGTACAGTCAAAGTTATGCACCGTGGTTTTCGTCATTTCGGTGCAGGTATGGGGATGGGAGAACTGTTTTTTTTCTAAAACTTCTCGGGATCTTTAAAATATGCTAGATTGTTTCAAATCACTAGTTCAGGGATAGTGTTACAGTCATTCATCATATATTAAATACAGTGGCATGGATTTTAAATCACTGTTCAATGATTTGCATTGGGAGAATCTTATTTCGTACCAAGTTCTCATTTTTGAAACAGTGAAATGAATCAAAATTTCTACGCGCTTAAATGAATATGAAATAAATTTTAAAGAAAACTTGTTGGGCACTGTACAGGTACACAAGCACATTCTTTTGGAATGATTACCAGTTAGAAAGGAAGTGCTATCGATGATGATAGGATTTGGGATATAAGTTTTGCTTGTAGTTCTTCACTTGAACTTAAATAAATAGGTCCTGAGCAAGGCATACTTTAATTAATAAGTATATACTCTAATCAATTTTTAGTGGCTAACAGTGGTAGGATACCCCTTGGCCATGAGAATAGGTATTCTTCCAGTGCTGGCCACTAAAAAGATTATCACCCCCAGATAATCAATTATGTGACTGAAAAAATCCATGCAGTTTTAGGCAAAAATGAATTCGCCATCAGATGATGGACAATATACAGATACTGATAGAGAGGAAGGTGCAATCGATGATGATAGGAAGAGCTCAGGTAGTCGCTTTATGTGTACATCAGGGTGAAGTTCAGGTCATTGATATTTTGCTTTTCGATTGTGCGGACCGCAACATGGCACACTATGCCTCACTTTTCACTTCTTCTTGTTAAGTTTCGTTCGCGCTATTATCATTTTTTAAACAAGCATTTTTTCCTTTAAATGCGAGAACTGCAAAGATAACCTCAAGACAAATAACATAAGCATTAGGTCGAGCAGTGTTCAGTGTCACGTGGATTTTCAGAAGGCAGCACTTCTATCGAACGGCCACCTGTTTCTTGCAATAGTTCGGATCCGAATGGTCATAATATAAAAGTGGGAAAAAGATGTCAGGAAAATTCATCAGCTTCATCGAGTGATGTTGGTCAGTTTATTGTCATCAGTTTATTAATGTGAAGTTTTGCTTTTCACTTCTATTCGTCCCTCTTTCGAGGTCATGTCTAGAACCACTGCAAAACTGGCATGATTACCTATTGGTATGTGTAATGCAGTGTAATACATCTTCGGATTTGATTTTTCTGTTACTGAAGAATATTGCTTGAAAATCATCTAAAGACTTCATTGATAGAAACTGCCTTTGCTGAGTTCTCCTTTCTCTCCTAGAAGGTGAAGAAGCTCGATTACGCCAAAAGCTGCTAGAAAGGCGTAGTGTGCTGAACAGTTCTTCAGCATTGAAGCGTGAAGTTATCGAAGTAGAGCGTGGTAGTACATCATCGGTTTCCGTCACGATTACCAATATCGATAAGAAATCGAAGTCAAAAATACGATCGATATCTCCTAAAACGAAAAAGTCATTGAAACTAACGCCCAATATAAATGGCTCCAGTGATGATGAAGAGATGTTTTCCATACAGCCTAAAGAACCGGTACGTCGTAAAGTATGCAGTAACAAATAATGCACGATACAATAGAGTTGAGGGTAGTCTTCCATTTTTGGTTGACTTTGTTCATGTTAATTTCAAATATGATATTCTTCGCTTTGTTTGTGTTCATTTTATATTCCCTAAATAATCTTTGCATTTCTTCATTACATATATGTACATATATATATATATATATTTGTTTATTTATTTATTTGTTTATTTTTTGGTGAACAGCTAAGATTTTCTTCTTGTTTTTAAAGAATCCAGTACAGTTAGTGGGGATCTACACAGCCTGTTTTGTTTAGCAGTTAACAAGTTATCCAAGTTCTACTCTCTCCGAATATTGAATTTACTATTAATTTTCTAAGAAATAGTATATCCTAGCTACTACATATTGTTTTTCTTATATTTTCTTACCTTGATCTTCTTCATAGGCTGTAAAGCAGCGCAGTCATTCCGCCCGTCCTCATGAGTATAGGGAACGTGAACGCGGAGGACTCAGTGATAAGATCAGAAAGCCGGAAAAAACGAGAGATGAGAAACACTGGCACAAGGAACGAAAACATGACAAGCACACTCATGGTGATTATTCCAACAGAGATTATGATTCTCGAGAGGTAATCTTTCCTCCTCTAAAGATCTACCGCCTACTGTTTAAAAGAAAAAAAGAAGTGCGTTATTCACAATTCCAAAATCATTCATTTTATTTCCAAAATATACACTCTCCAACAAATTTACTATTTTAGACCCATAAACGTCACATCTCTGGCAAACATCAACAGTCGCGGGAACATGAATCACGGCTTGCTGGGCGTGTAGTTTTACCCGATTCAAAATTGACACAGAAACCTTCATCTGTAAAAATGTCTTACAAAGAACGTGAAAATCACGGTGAACTCAAAGCAGAACGATTACATCATGCAAAAGATGCAAGTAAAGGGTTAAGTTATTTTTATTCCTCGCTTCATTTCCTTTTTGATTATCATAATTATAGGTTTCCATAACTGGAGCGAAAGTTCCGATATCGTCTGCCCTTCTCCCTGGAAATGTCGGGTTTAAGTTTCCAAAATGTTTTGTATAAGGAAGCATGCAATGGAAGGAAAGGATGAAATGAATAGCTAAAAAACAGTTTGACAATGGTGCGATGAATGACAGAAGGTCATGACGATTGTTCAAAAGTTGATCCATCGTATTAATTGTACCGTCAAGTTGCATCTTCAGGAAAAAGTTTTGTGTATTTCTAACTTTTAAGTAACTAGATGGCTATTTTAAATAAAAGGTGCTTTTTTTTATATTGCATATGTCGTTTTTAGTCGGTCTCCACGTAAACGTGAAGGTAACACAAGTCCCAAACGAGCTGGTGTTGCTTTAGAAGGAGAAGTATCATCAAAAAAAATGCATATGGAAAAAGTTGATGGAACCGGTATGGATTCGTTTTTTTTTTGAATTGTTTAAAATTTAAAATTTTCAAAGCAGTTATAAGAATTTACTGGATTTGAAAGTTTCGTTGTAATATCAGATAATTATTTAGATGTGACAGTAACAAACGCGAATGACAATGCAGGGAAAACAGAAAAGACAGTACCTGAGGTATATGCTGAAATACACAGTAATAAGTTTGATCAAGCGACTAGTACAGATGAAATGGATGATGAGCAACCATCGGTTTCACAAAAAGGTTTTTTCCAGTTTAGAAATTCAAATTTTTCCTGACTCATTTTTTCCTTCTATTTGAACATGAAATATTACTTGGGTCTCACTCATTTTATCTAGCTACGCCAATGGGTCCATCAAAGTACTCAAAGTTCGATAGTGATCCAGAAGATGAGCAAGAAGAAAAGGACGAAGCCAAACATTCTGGTGTAAACGACAAGACAGAAATGGTTGTGGATAGTGCTTCGGGTATTCCAATTTATATGCGTCACATAAAAATATTGTTTGTTATAAAAGCTGTCGACATTAATAAACTATTAGTAAACATAATTTTTACAAATAACTGATTAAGATGCGCAAAGTGACGTAATTTTACGTGATTTGGATGAGGATAGCATGGATTTGCTCGATTTTGATGAGGAACGGATGGCAAGTTTGTCGCCAGAAACACGAACCAGGTTAATGTGTTTTTATTCATTTAGACACATTTACGCAATTCATTGTTTCACATTTTTCCAAACTTGAAAAATTGGTATTTTAGTTCATTGTATTTTAGACTCGAAGAGGAGCAGCAAAAGAGGCTAATAGCTAGGTTGCCTGTTTATTATCCTGGTATTAGTGGATGCCGAAACGTTGCAGAATTTGAATGTTTGAACCGCATTGAAGAAGGCACTTTTGGTGTTGTTTATCGTGCTAAGGAGAAAAAAACAGGTCATCTCGACACTGATATTTTATCTCTTGTTAGCTTATTTTTTAAATTTTCGGATGTCTTATGATGACCATATAGTTATCAAATTGTAATTGTCATGAATTTGTTTCATCCTTCACGTTTAGATGAAATAGTTGCACTAAAGCGTTTAAAGATGGAAAAAGAAAAGGAAGGCTTCCCAATTACATCGCTTCGTGAAATTAACATGCTTCTGAAAGCTGGCAATCATCCAAACATTGTTAATGTTCGAGTAAGTCAAATATAAGCTGTTAAACTTTAAAAACTTTATTACCTTAGTATTAAGCTTTTAGACTTTCTGCGGAAGTATCTGGCTTTGAATTTTGTTGTATTTTGACTGCTGCAGGAAATAGTGATTGGTTCGAATATGGACAAAATTTACTTGGTCATGGAATATGTTGAACATGATATGAAAAGCCTCATGGACACTATGCACTCGCGTGGAAAGCGTTTCAGGACAGGTAATTTCTTAGATTGGCATTATTCCTGAAGCTTTTTTTTTTTTTTGATATATTTGGAGAGTCAGTAACCGGTGTTTGCTTTAAAAAACTCTTTTTCATCAAATAGAAGGAATATCCATGTTTTTTTGTCAAGCAACTTCAGTTTGGTTGATATGATGTCGGTATAGCTTTTAGCTCACTTGAGTCTTAATCTTATCAACTGATAACTACCCGGAGCATCTCACAGCAATTATTCTGTCCTTTTTTTTTACATCCTACTACAAATTTGAATTTTGTAGGCGAAGTGAAAACTTTACTTCATCAACTGCTTTCCGGTGTTGCACACATGCATGATGAATGGATTTTGCATCGAGATTTAAAAACATCAAACCTTCTTTTGTCACATAAAGGAATCCTAAAGGTATTTGTTCAGAAGTTCATCTCTACACTGTGTTCTCATAAGCTCATAAGTCTTAAAATCCCTCTTCGAAATTTAAAATAATTTTGCCAGATATGGTTGTTGGTTTTAGATCGGCGATTTTGGCTTGTCACGAGAATTTGGGGATCCTTTGAAACCGTATACACCGATTGTTGTTACACTGTGGTATAGAGCTCCGGAATTATTGCTGGGTGTTAAGGTATATCTTTTTTTGTCCATTTTTTTCTGGTTAACAAGTTACATTCCTTCTTTTGGTTGGTTTTTCTTTGCATTGTCTTTTGAAGGAGCTACTTGCAGGAGTATTCAACAGCTGTCGATATGTGGTCTTGCGGTTGTATTTTTGCTGAATTCCTAAAATTAAAACCATTGTTTCCTGGAAAGGGTGAAATGGATCAAATTAATAAAATCTTCACTGTAAGTTGATTTTGATATGTCTATAATATACTATGATGCGAAGTGATCGTCAGATTTTCTATATGTATTACAATGTGTTTTCCCTCTCAGACACTTCGGTCTTAAAAGCATTTGGGCATCTGATTTGAATAATTTTTGGACAGTCCATCAGGTTTTTTATCGCCATCCTGGAAAGTATCTTCCCCATGACTCGCGCTTACGTTTCTTCAACTAACAACACATCTGAATTATATTTCTTACTATTTTTTGAAGTACTGCAATATCATGATGGAAAATCACTCAACAACATATATCTCGGACTTCTGTATCCCACAATAATGAAATATATTACCAGAAAGATTGCAGCTTGTAGATTGTATTTTGAAGTTCAGTGCTGAAATAAAACAACTAACGTGCTGTATTACTATCAGAAATATTCATCTAACACAAAATTCAGGATCTCGGGACTCCGGATGATAAACTCTGGCCTGGATATAGCAGCCTTCCCGGTCCAAGAAAAACGACTTTTGAGCATCACCATTCAGGAGAATTAGAGAAGAAATTTCCGACAAGTTTGGTCGATGAGAGAGGATTAGAATTCATTAAAGAGTATGTATGTTCAAAATTTAAACTGATCGTGGTTTTTTTAATTCATCTGGATAATATTCAAAAATCTGATACAAAATGAAGGATCATTTTGAAGATCTTTTATTTCAGATTACTGACCTATAACCCAACTAAACGAATTTCTGCTCATGAAGCTTTGGCTCATGATTGGTTTGAGCGTTATCCACCACCCACACCGCCGGAAATGTTCCCAACATGGCCAGCAAAAAGTGAATTGGGTAAATCGATCGTAAAGACACCGATTACAAAATCTTCATCTAAAGAAGTTAGTGCTTTTCTTAAGTGATTTCTTTACGAGATATATTACAAGTGTTGCTTTATTGTCTCGCTCAAACATTCCGTTTGATTTACGATCCACAACTCACATGGACAAAGTTATTGCTACGTTTAGGGACGGTGACGAAGAACTGCGAAGTACTGTGACGATATTAAACAGTTTTTTTTTAATTTCTAGATGCAAAACGCGAAGTTGTACAAAGAGCTAAAAGTCGAGCCGAAGAAAGAAGCATCAACAAGTTTTGCGTTAAAGTTTGATGTAGCTGCAAAGTTCAGCAAATGATATAATGATTGGTTCATATCAGTCTTTTCATGTATATTTCGAATTGATGTGAAATATGTATTGATCTGTAAACGTCCTTTATGAAAATTCTAAAGCTGTTTCCTTTTTTTACACCCTATTTAAACTGAGTAAAATACGAGAAGTAAGAAATGCTCAAATGCACGATTAATTGAGTAGTACTAACACAAAGGAGTGCAGAATTTCCGCTTTAATTTATATTTTTCTCGATTATGATCTAGAAGCATATTTGTCATTTTACCGTTGTAGTCGCGTGGATTTCATGAATAGCAGGAATAAAAACATTTAAAAACTCTGAGTCCTAATCAAAATGGAATTGCTTGCTAAAAATTTAATTAAACCTTACTCAGAAAATCACTTATGAATCACGGTCACGTAAATTATTTAAAAACTATGCAGAAACCAGAAGTCAAAGACCCTGTTATCCAATGCCAGTGATCCATAATATCACCAAGTCTTTTAATCACTGGCTAGCATTAAATGATTGATTCCATCATAATGTATCCTTAATCATTTAATTGTTTAAATTAGTCGGCTGTTTTGTCACACATCAAATTACAGCGAGCTTTGCAGAGCATACTCTTATGCTCTAACTCTTATTATTTAAGCAGTTAGTAAATTATGGAGAAGATAAGAAAGAAGTGGTTGACTATCTTTATCATTTAGTTTCCTTGGGAAAAGATTAAATTTGGACAGTGCTCATTGCTGCTTATAAGTTAAACTGTATCACTCCAAGCGAATATATCTAATGGATGGATATATTTATAGCTAGAACATACAGGAGTCCAAAGTACAAAATTCCAACACATGAAGAAGCAAGGATTGGAAATGCTCATTTTTATTCAAAAGTTTTACCTGCATTGTAGATAATTGATAGAAATATTTTTCTTTCGTTTTCCTACAGATATTTCTCTACAGATGAAGTATTCACTGAGAAATAGGTCTAATCTTCCGCATGTTGCTTAAAAAATTTGACACGATGAAGAAAAGGAAGGATTTGATTTGGTTCCTCGACTGATTATTGATAATCACAAGTGCTAATATTACCTACACTTTGGTCTTACGAGATTTCTATGTTTGTAATTTATCCACTCAGTGATTCACAAAAAGTAGCAAGAAACACGAAAAACTGGAGTTCTGATCTCTTGGACACATAAGTAGAGTAGTATTTGCTTGTGCATTATCAGATTTTGTGGTCCCTCATTCTAAGCATACATGCAACTGATTTCAGGCAACAATATAATAGCTAAGTAATGAGAATTATTATATATATGTATATATTGACCCAGAAAAGTTTAGTGCTCCTCTTTATATTCTGTTCATCCATGAAAGAAATGCTAAATTGAATAAGGAACTCTTATCAAAGCGGTTTTGGGGTTTTTGAATTTCTTTGCTCCTCTTACCTTTATATATATATCGGATCGTTGTAAGGATTCGAAACAAACAGGTGATTTTATCAAACTTGATAAGCAATTCATCCACGATGAGCTTCTTCCCGGGAAAATTGTTAAATTTTTTTTTCAATTATACTATCTCATTGTTTTAGGATTTCCAAAGTTTGCGAGGGGATTTCGAAGCATTATTTTAGATTTCAAATTCGTCCTATCATTCGATTCAATCTCATTTGAACTGTTCCTTTGCGAAAAAAAAGAAAGACGAAATGATAATTATATTTCACGAATCTATGAATTTTTAGGAGCTGTATTTGTCACTTTTGTTATTCAGGTATTTTTTGCATTGCCTTTAACTACATCTTCGCATAAACAAATTAAAGAAGCAAAAAAAAGTTTTGCAGTCTGGCAGTCTAATGCGCAACATCCCGTAAGTAACTTTTCTTCATTTCTTGAAATTCATAGTTTACTGATTTGAAAATGCGATTAGCAGTATACCGATTAAACCAATAGCAACTGCCGAAAATGTGACCGTCAAATTTTTTTTGCCCTGAAAAAGGCAGTGATTATAGGTACTTATTTCTTTTGATCCAATATCCAGTTTTAATTTATAAGTATTTCCGACCATATTAAATTCTGATGAAACTTCAATAAAATTGGCTCACTTTGATATCTTTAAAAAGCAGCACATCCGCTAGAATTCCAATTGTTGATGGCAGCTGAAATGTTCAAAATATTTGGCCAATTAATAGCTAGTTTTATTTCCCAATAATCGGACCTGTATGTTTTATGATATCGCATGAAATGAAATGAAACAAACCCGCATAGTGATTGGGAAGCTAACAGTTTGTGATAGCATACGATTTGAAACAAACCACAGTGTCATTCCAGTACACCATAATACTCCATAAGCAGCTGAGGGTAGTATCTAAATACTCGAAAACCCTTTTGAACTTTTCAAAACAGGAGAATAGGATAAGGCTGAAGAAGAAGGGAGTAGGTAGGATATCTTTTAGTTTTAAAATCATTCTTCTCATTGAACAGGACAGCCATTCCTGATTCCAACAATGGAATATTCTTGATTGCTTCAGTGGGCAATGAAATTCCAACTATTCAGCTCACTCAAATTCCTAGCAATAGATGTTGGTGATGGTCATATGTCAAAAAGTTACCAGTTCTGTTGGAGCATATATGCGACCCCTCATCCATATGCAATAGGCAATGAAATATGCGGTTGAACAAGAAAATATTGCACAGAAATGTGGGAAAACATAGTCCAAGACTAAAATTAAGAGAACTAAAGTGAATTTCAGTCTTCTTCAGTGACAAGTAATCCAAAATTCACACAACTGGAACAGAATAATTACCATTAGGAGATGCATTTGAATCATTATCTTGAATATATACAATAGGAGTCATCATCAAACCATGAAGAATTCCCAAAAGTACGGATAACCCGAGATATCTGCAAATTTATACATAACGCTCAGTTAATCATACTAAACTAAGAATGTCACAGTCCTTTATAAGGTAGAATTCACGGAAGTAAATTTGTCATCGAACCAGATGGTAATCCTGACGTGTGTGGTATTATTACCAATTAATCAGTCATACACTCTTCAAATTATCAATCATATGGTCTTCAAAACGATGCGATTGTATGAATCAGGGGAGAAACAAAAACAATTATCTGTGAACAGTGGAAAACAATATTGAGGAAGTGCCAATGAATTAAGTAGTGAGAATGATCGTAAAGGTAGAAAATTTCACGACAAACTGATGACGAATATTTCAATTTCATTTTGAACACCCTTACCTTACTTTTGTTTTTGTTGTATGAGCAGTGTCAATTTGCTGTTGTGCCGAAGTGTCTCCTACTTGTTGCATTGAAATTACATTACCTTCTGTGATAGGATATCCTTCCTGATTCTTATGTTTCACGAAAACAAATATAAATCCACTACAAACAGAAGAATGGAATTGGAATCCATAGTTATGGTAACTGCATTTTGCACTTGTATCTCATCATCAGATGCAACAAAATTTTTAAAAAAATATTCTCAAACCTTTCCTGATTTATTACTGGATTGGACTTTTCCTGATTTACTTGCTGGATTCATTTACCTGGATTTTGCTTATTTTGCCGATGAATAAAATGACTGAATCACTGATGCAGAGTAAAAAAAAACTTCCCTAGCAATTCGGGAGATTTATCTTTTTTATCATTTTGATGGAAATTTGAGGCTAACGAAAAGAAGATTAGTTGATTGCTGAGGTAGTCACTCTCAAGTAATTAGTTCACTGTTTACCTAAACAAGCGATACCTGAGTAGAACGAAAAGCAGTCCAACGACGTTCATTGCATTATTGTAAACCAATTGCGGATGTGTACCGAAAAAACCGAATCGCGCTACTCCCCAGCCAACTAATACCTAATATTAGGTAAGATATTATTTCTGAACTAGAAGGCCGAAATCGAGAAAGCTAAAAAAGAAGAAAGAAAGGTATCAAGGTTCGATTGCTCACTGATCTTTTTTTTTACTGGCACGGAAATACTTACCTGTACAGAACTCCAAACCAACATGGCAACGCCGATGCCAAGGTGATTGATGAGTGGAACTGATGCTATATTACCTAAAATTAAACTTCGACAGTGAAAACAAATCTGAACGTTGAAACACTGAAAGAAGCTCCTTTGATTTCAGACCTACCACCGTTACTACTCTGCCCAAACATTACCAATAAACGAATAACAAGTTCTTGAAGAAGTCCACGACAGCAATTATCACCAAAATGTCCTCTTTTCTATTGGTGAAAACCGATTGAAATAACTATAAATCAGTTCTTATTGTAAAGTTATTTAACTGTTGCAAACAGAAAACCACCAATCATAGCGATCGGATTGAAGGACGGGAAGCCTCTTACGATGTTTATTATGAAGCCGAGGAGGAATACAATGGCGCATTGTATCCATTGCACGTATAATCCTGCAATTTTGGAGTTGAGAAAATGAAGAAAGTATTGTTGATGACATTAAGTGGGACGTTTACAGACCCAATGACAAAATATATTGAAGGTACCATCTTTGCTGTCGAACTTATGCAGCGGAGCAAACATAAAGCCAAAAGCGATACACGATATGATGCACGATATGAATCCGATCACGGCCTCATTCATTTTTCCATTCTGAAATTGGAAATCTTATAGCACTTTCGAGATTCCTCAATTTTCTCTGTATAGTTCTCGATATTATTATTCAGTGTTCTGCCAATATTCTGCCTAGAAATGCACTAGAAGCAGTGGACTTTGTTTAGAACGATTATCTGAAATTATCACGATGATCTAATGCATCCATCAATCTCACATAGTCTTTCTAGATAGAATCTGCTGTTCCCATTGAATACAAGCACCTGTAAAAAGGACATATTAAAATTTAATTTTTCTCTTACTAAACGGACGATTAAAAGTTGAAAAATTGCAGCAATAAGTATACAAAAATCACAAAAATTTTCTCATCATTCCAAGAATTCAATTTTGTTTTTCAAAAAAAATAAGAAATTTTTTGGAAGAGTTTGGGAAATCAACACTTAGAGCTTTTAGAATTCAATCAGTAGAGAAGATAACACTGACAAATGATTCACCACTTTTGTCATTGATTTGAAAACATTATAAATGGTTATCTATTTGCAATTAGCCACGATCGTAGAGATTTCCAATTATTACTATGATAAACACCGATGTTAACTGTACCAGTGGGAACTGGTTTTCAGCTGTTCCCCTTTCAGCCTTTCCCATCAGTTTTATCTTTCACCTATCACCAAAAAATATTTCCACATTTCTGCGGTGTATCATCAAAGATAAACATCCTTGACCTTTTCAAGTATGCAGTTAATTCAAATCACAACCATATCATATCTGAACGTGAGGAATATCCGTGAAGGATCAGCGGCTATTATTGCACGCTATGATTAGCGCACACCAAAAAACAAATAGTATTTTACAGTTTATTCTCTCCAGGAAAGCCTTACAGCATGCAATTGAATTGAAGTAAATGCATAGAAATGTAATGAAAGTACATGAATACAAAAATTATGACAAATTGATCTATGATTCATCACTTGATAAAAATGACACGTTAAAGTGTTGTGTCTTCAGACAAGTTTTGATAAGCGATAAGTATTCACTTCAGAGAAGTGTAGTACTGAAGTGGAAAAGCCATCGTCAAAAGTATTTTGATAGATTGAACTGATAGAAAGGATTGATTTTAGGAAACAAAAAACGGCTTTTGTTTGTTTAATTAATCAAGGTACACGAAAACTGTAAAATACAATATAACCAGTATGACATGAAATCAAGAATTATACAAAAGTCAACTTAAAATGAAAGAATTACCACCCATAAAATTGGTAGAACTGCTTTCCAAAGCATATGTTTCAGTTTAATACTTCCTCACTTCTTTCATTCCTCCTACTCCTTCGAAACTTTTTTTTAAAGCTATGTCTCTGTTATATTTGATAAAATTAGCATTTTTGAACTTTTAACATGCCTATTTTTGATCATTTTGTCATATTCAGTAAAGGAGCAATTGATTGATTACATAGTTAAGTTTGTAAGATAACTTTGATAAATTGCAAGAATTTTGCTGCAAATATTTCGATACCACTTGAAAATGCAAATTATTTAGGTTTAGAAAATCCATAAAAATAGATGCTGAGCATATACAGATATGTATATATACTGAAAGAAATATAAAGCACATTTGACTACGTTATTGCCGCCCATTTTAATTCTGTCCCGTTTCGACTGCACCCAAATATAATTTTGTGAATGCAAGGAGATTAGTCAAAGCAATTTGATGAAAACTTTAAACAATTCAAATCGATGTCTTCAATTGGATTTTAAGTTTCAATCTACTCAATCTAGCATGAAACTTATTACTTTAATTTCATAAATCATCCACTGAACAACGGACAATTTTGAAATTAATACAAATTCAGAAATGACAGCAATATAAATAGTATTTCTTGAGATTATTTCAAAAGCCTTTTCCGAGATGAGTTTTCTCAATCTCATCTGAACTGCACCTTCTTGAACACTGATTTCGCTTATTTTTAGCATGCAAATCATTTGCAAAGTATTAAATTCCATCTTTTTCAGATATTTTCTACTTCATTATGGATGCGATCAGCAAGTTAATGAAAATGGAATAACAGTTAGAATGAAAACTAATTAATTGTAAATTGCATGGAAGTGTGAGACTGGTATTGGGAAATTTGTTTTTCTGTCGAACTCGTTTCTCGGCGATACAGATTTATTCGGAATATAATATTGTTCTTGCACAATATTACTAGTTAACAAGAAAAAATATATATGTATATAACACAATGAATTTGTAAGCAATGATAAATGAAAGCAAGTAATATCATCAACTAACAAACTCCTTGTCGTTCCCTTGGCCAATAATTTGACTGTCGGTTAGTTGATAGGTCGTTGAGTTGGGAATACGTTATGGGAAATGTATTTAGTGAATAGAAAAATATCGTTGTTACCCAATGGTGCGGATATGCGAAGATGTATGTCGTCATTTGTGGTTCAGTCGTGGAGAATAAACGAAAAGGATGTATCGTCTGCTCGATTGTAAAAAACTGTCTGTCTCGGGATTTTTTCATATATATATATAGCACTGTCCATTGTGTAGGTACTGAGACGTTTTTGTTTTACGCTGTCTATTGTTAGCTTATATCCTCTTCATTGCTTTAATTTTACTTACAAAATTTTGTCACCCCGTTTGTTGGATATTACGGAAATTTTGTTTGAACACAACTTTAATTTCGGTAATCCGACAGAAAATTTGCATTGTAATTTTCGGAATTTTTCCTATAACTGAAAAAGAATTAGAAGCAGAAAGTCAGTCAGTGAAAAGTATAACTTATCATCTTCATCTGTTCAAACCATTTGAATCACACTTTATTTTACATTTCAAATTCATCCCACCATTGGCTTGATTTAAATTCCAATTCAAACTTCACCCAAAATTGTAAGTTTTCAATATACTAAATGATTGTTCACATGTTGCTCTCTTTGAAAATCCATTTATCGATTTTCGAGAGATTTGGAAAGCTTACTGCATGAAAATGGATGAATTGCTATTTTTTGGCACATTGGTTTGTGTCAACTCTAAGGAATAGAGTCAACACAAACCGGTGTACCCAAAAATGAATTAAATCAATTTGAAAGTTTAAAAAATGATATCATAACAAACATAATATAAAATGATGTTTATTATGATTTTATCATATAAAATTCGTAATAAACTAATGTAGCAGAATCAATTTTTGAAGTTAATCTAAGCTGGTCTGACTAGCAAAAATGGATATCAGATCGAGTATCGCGACCAAACATTTAATTTGACCAGATATATTATTATGAAAGATAGTGTTTAATATATAAATGCTGAAATGCTTTCTCATTAAAGCAAATATCTCTTCAATTCCCATTTCTCCATTTTCTTCATTAATTTAAAGTTTCATCAATTTGAGTTTTATAATTTATTTTGCTGTCAATTTCAAAATGTTGCAATTCAACAACATCATTTGAATTTCAAAAATATCATATAGCAATATTGTTCAGATTTAGATTTTGCATTATTTTTAAAGTAATATTCAGTTGCCGAAGAATTTGTCGATTTTTTAATTTCATTCACATGAACATTCGTACTTGAGAAATCTTTATTTCAGAGAGTTTTTTTCTTTATCATTCTTCTTGATTTGGTGATACATGATCATGACTCGCTTTGTTTAAATGATTTATAATCATTATGAATGATGGTCCTTTAAGATTTATTGCAGATAAACTTTCCTTTGAACAATTATTTATAACAGAATTTAACTCCATTCAGGGAATTATGGTTCGTAATTTTTGACTTTTACGACAGTTTCTTTTCCTCTGAAGTAAGTACTAAAAACTAGACGGGCTAAAATTTCAATTACATTTGTGATTTTTTCAACTTTTTCTTGTAAATACAACAGGACAATTTGTCAGAATCCGTTTTCTGGCGATCGTTTATTATTAACCGTACATTATCAGAAATGAAGACCGCAGACTGAAGTGTTATTTTATATCATAATAATTAGTGGAATGTGATAAAATAAAATACAGAAAATTAAGGGCAACCAGTAAATGTGGAAAATTCAGAGCTTACTGAACATCGTGTACGGGATTGCGCAGAAACACATTCAAGATAGGGACGAGCAGCACGAGTGAGAATCCGCAAATGACAGAAAGTAGCATTCAATCCGCTTACAATGATACTATAAAATTTGTGAATTTAAATTGATTTTATTTAATTTCAATTCAGTTTAGCGTAATTCAGTTTCAACTATGCAGCAGTACATGATACTATTTCAGTAACTTACCTGTTAGAAAAAGAAGAAAACTGAAAATGTATAATCTTACTTTCCATCCCTGAAGCCTACACATGCTAATAGATCAGATGCTGTTGGTATGAGCTCACTCCACAGACAACCTGAAACCATGATATGATATGATCAGAAGTGCGTTTCAGTCTGTGGTTTTGAATCCTCGGGAAGAAAAGTCTAACCCAGTTTCTAGTTCATGTGAAAACTGCACACAAAAAGAAACTTACTTCCATCATCAACATTCCATAATTTTGCAGTATGATCAGCGGAAACACTCAGCAGTATGCGTTTCGAGGTTACCTGCTGAGGGAGAAAAATGGTACAGCTCACCGATTCTTCATGTCCATGATATTCGAGAATCATTCTCTTCTGTCGGATATCCCACAGCTAGAAATAACCTCGAATAAATTGGTGGATACAATGAATTGATTAAGGTTAAAAGGTTGCCATCCCCCACTTTATACTAATCTGATCTGAAAATGATGGAATTCTTGGACAATTGGATTGATACATGAACAAAACAGAAAAAGACAGGGACATTATACTATTGCACATATTTTTGAAACTTAAATAATTATGCAATAGATTTTACCGTAATTTCGCATCCATCGCCGTTAGAACCATTACTTGATGTAATGCAGTAATTACCATCCGGTAAAAAATCGCAATGTGTAAGCATATGGTTTTTCTTTGGGAACTGAAACGCAAGGCACAGATTGCGACCATCCCAGATCCTGCAATAATATTTACCGAAGGAAAGCTTGAACTTTAGTTTGAGACCTGATTTTTTCTCTCCAACACTAAGCAGTATAATTCGTTTTTGTTTGTTAGTATTAAGCAGTTTTCTACAAATGTGGAAATTCAGGAAGCTTACTTCAGTTGTTTGTCTTCCGAAGATTGGGCAAGTAGATTATTTGCGTTACAGTGTGATATATGAGTTACCTGTAATTGTACACTTTTTCCATGTTTCACTTCTTTTAATTAAATATTATTTGTTTCTTTAATTAAATCAACTTTCTGTTCTCATATAGAAAATCAAGTATGACAACCTGTCACTAAATTTAAATTCATGAAATGAAAAAAAATGGCTACCAAATTCCTGGAATGTCGAGCAGCGCGCAAGCACGTACCCATTTCGAGATCCCATAGCCGCAAGGTAGCGTCTCGTGCTCCCGAGACAAATCTCGTTTCTACAATTTTGATATTGTAGTTTCATAAACTTGGTGTTCGTCTCACGTTTTTTGAAATACTTATTGACGATCAGAGATCTCTAAGAGGATTGCTGCGCTGAATGATATATATTACTCACCATCAAGTATGGCCAATCCACCGATGCTCATCTGATGTCCTGAAAAAATGCGTAGAGTACTCGGGCTGTCGAATTGCCATAGCCTGATTTGGGAATCTCGTGATCCACTGAGAATAAAATGCTTTGCAAATGTATTTCGATATGCAATCTACAAAATGCAGATGAATTTGGAAGTAAATTTTGAATTTTAATCTTCAGTTCAAAAAGATCTTCCAGAAAGCACCGTTGACTAATCTGTTTTCGTCCACAAGGCTTGTAGTTCCCTTTTGATTCCTATAATGAGTTGCATGTGCTTTTGATGTGAATTACGTGTGCGAATAATTCCATTATAAGCAAGCAATGACTATTGCTTTTCTTGTCTTATTTGAAGAAAATCAGTTACAAGGAAGTAAGCCTGGTTTCAAGAAAAATGAAAAAGTTTCTGGTTTGTGGTTTGATTGAAAAGTCACACATACTTCTCCTTTTCCAGTTTTCCTCTTTTAATTACTTGTGAAAGAGATCTGACCTGTTCGTTATTACTAACTAAACGTCAATATATTTTAGCTAAGAAATAGATGTCTAAAGAAGCTGAAAAAGAAATGTTAATGAGGATTTATAAGATTTGCAGTTTTCCGCAACGTTAGCCAATCTTTTTTTTGCTTCTCCGATTTTCGAATTCGGTACTTCCATAACTTCTAACTACTAAGAATAATTTTATGAAGAAAATTAGATTTTGATATTTCATACAAGGAAAAACAGAAAGTCTTGATCAATATCTTGTGAACTTCTATTACCTTGGTGACTTCTTTCTCGTGACCGTACCATCGTAGAACACATTTTCCTGTGTCTGTATTGTTCAGCGCTATCAGCTGTAATGTACTTCACTACTTAATCTAAAGTTATCTAAAACAAATCTAGCAGTGTATTTAAAAAAGCGAACCTTATCACGGCCTCCACTAAGTACTATACCAGGCCTTACTGGTGCCAGTGCTCCAATAGCATCGCTATGGACAGGAGCGCGTATGATAGGATGGATTTCCCTGAACTGTGATGTACTTCTGGATCTAAAGGATTTTCTTTAACTTTCCAGAGTATATGTCGCCTTACAATTTATGAATATTGGATCATTGAAACAAAATCATTTCATAACAGCTTAGCCATACAATGATGAGCCAGAAATGGTAATTAAACAATACAAGTAAGAAACTAATTTTAAGACTTAGGCAAATACAGACTGTCTGGATCTACTGATGGTCACGTAATGGCTAGTGTCATTTGAGACCCGTTGAAGTTTTCGGTAAATAGGGATCCACTGCGACACAATGTAATGTGGTATCGAGATCAAATTTTCTGGAGTAATCAATAAATCCCCTACTGAACTGTTTAGTTTCCAGTCTATTGATGGACTAACTGATGAAATAACCCAAAAAATAAAACTAAAGAAATCTTCTAAATTTGTTTAGCAAATTTATACATTTTGACATATGATGTATGATCTGTGGAAGAGAATCGTCTGGCCCATTTCTGTAGTTTTGATATGTCCGTTCCGGTTGTTGCTGAAGATGGGAGTAATTCGGATGGATCCTGAGTAGCCAAGTGAGTGTAACTATTGCCCATTACGGAATAGCAGATGAATGAATGTTCAGCATCCTGTAAAGATTATCGGCAAATTATACAATGATTGATTTCATTGGTTTCCTGAAAATAATGATAAGCCCTAACTGATCGATAAGAGATAAAGCAATCATTGCAATAATATAGCAAAAAGCTGTGTTTGGCTAGACGCACATGTATGTGCTATGTTTTGCAAAAAATTCCGTCCATTAGGCTCTTAATTCACATGTATTTGAAATAATTTAAAATAAAAGCTGATAATTTTGATTTTGTAATTGAAAACTGAAACGTAGAACATGATCGAAAGAATATTTTAGTATTGTATCACTGATAAATGGTTTATCGTTGTCTTTAAGAGAACCGCATAAACTTGGCTGATCTGTCTCGAAATTTGGAATTATATATTTATACTCCTCTAAACTAAATCATTACCAGCTTGAAATGTTCCTAAAATAAAGATTAAGGATGAGAATATATCATTTACGGCTGTAAATTAATTCCTTGCAACAACTTGCAAATAAATTCAACCCAATCTATGTTGAAGTGATTGCAGGCTACTTCTAAAACAATATAAAGATAAATTAATATCACAATAAGAAGACAACAAAGGTGCAACGATTTCATTTGAGTAAGAAAAGATAATGCTTCAAGATGCATATTAAGGAGACATTTCAGATATTGGTAATCATTAAGAAACATCGCTTAATGAGTTAGTAATTCAATATGAAATGTCAACGATATTTCCATGGATACCTTTATAATTGAACCGTTCGTACAGCGAATATTTCGCGGAAGAAAAGAAAATCACTGAGGGCTAACTTCTCCCCAATGAAGGTATCCATGGCAATGCTGCTGAAAACATTTTCAGGTAGCTGGAAATGCATTTGCCAACTGATAAGAGTGTTTCGAATTACTTGACAAACATCTGTCTAACTAGTTATGTAGGGATAAAGTTGAATATAAACAACTACCTTGTGTTAATTCATTGTAAGCTACTTTGGGTACATGGATGAAATTATAATGATACTGATAAACTGATTAGTAATACGTCATGATATTTTGGGAAACAATCACAATCATTTAGTGCGGAATGATTGAATAACTGCTACTGTAAACCTCTTTGATGAAATTTACGTTCCGTTACAAAATGACTATCCCAAGGAAGCGCAAAGTTCCGCTCTAATCAAGCTGTCATGAAAACAAATGAGAAATTCATAATAAAGATGAGATGCTCTCTTTGTCAAACATATATAATTCATGGAAGATAATACCTCCCCATGGAGAGCATTAGCGGAAAAAGAATATCATCCAAGAAGCGCCATAATGGGGTAAGGAAAGTGTACTGCTCAGATGATACTTGAGACTGTGATGAGCAGAAAGCTGAGCTAATTTCTTTGCCTTTTTTTGGTCAAACTATAAAGCTAATCCCAGAATTGCAAAACTACTTTTTAAATGATGAGCAGCGTTGTGCGCTCTTTTTTGAAACCCTATTGCACCTAATTATTTTCTTCTTCTCGTAATTATAATATCAAATTCCTTATCAGAGCAACTGCAATTACAGGACTTCGTCCATTGCATATTTACAGTGATGAAATTGTAAGTTATCAAAGTGAAATGAATACTAACTTTTTTCAAAAGAGAATTCTATTAGTTCAAGCATTTTGAGAAAAATAATACTATTAGTATTATCAAAAAATTCAAACTGGTGATAATTCGAAGTACCATTCATGGTAAGATACAATAAAACAGAAATAGTTTTCTTTCGTCTCTTTTACCACAGCCATTAGCACAAGGAAAAAAGCTCTATAAATGCTGTAAGTGAACATATCAAACATATAGTTGCTATGGAAATAATTCACATTTTCCTTCTCTAAACGATAATATACATTGACCAATGAATCGATCGAACGGTGAAATTAACTTTCTTTTCTGGACCTGAAATAGATTCGCAAATGGTACTTAGAGTAATCTGTAGATTGAAGTTAAGTTTATGGAAGGGATTAATTAGTAATTGTGAATGTGAACTTTAATTAGAGGTAATGAGAGAAAAAATAAAAATAATCAAGTTGTTGTCGAATCTCACAAACAACAACCAGAAATTGCAAAATATTTCATGTTTTAACAGGAATGGCTATTTTCCTTTCCCGTCGACGATCTTCCGGTATGACCGAATCCATTTGCAAAAATTGTTTGATCAGGTTAGAATTCTTCTCAATTGATTTGTGCAGATCATTAACCTTTATATTACGTAACCACTTTATAGGTAATTTGAAGCTATCTCAGTACTTCACCCATCTTCATGTTCATCTGTGACCTCCTTCTCAGCAATAAATATTAATTAGTCGCTTAATGGCTAATTTTTATTTCAGGTCTAACTGCAGTATCCCATATTTAAAGTTTCTTGTAACCTTCAATGTATTGCTATTTCATGAGACAATAGTGCAGCTTCATTTCGTAAGTTCCTTCTGTTACTTTTAAACTTGAACTATGTTAAAATGGAATTTATCGACGACCTAATAACATATCAAACAAAAATTGTTCCATTTCCTGCCCTCCTTTTGTACTATTTACATAATTTCTCAATCATCCCTATAAGCAAACAACATTGCAACTAAATTTAATTGATTTGAAATTAAAAAATTTGTTTAAAACCTACAAAAGTGGTTACTGATACTTTTCTCTCCAGCTCGACGATATTCAAACCTAAGCTTTACTTGATTTGAATTATAATAATTAAATTCTTCAGGTTTATATGAGATCCTTTTAAAGGACCGCGACTAATACACTTCAGTATTTCGAAGTGGGGAAAAATTGGAAGAGCATGAATAACAGCAGTAGGTAAATCTTGCTGCTGAATTTTCAAAAGATGAATTTAAAAGACAGGACTCTTTATTTCTGAGCTCTCGATTCTGAATATTCATGAACTTTTACTATAAATTAAACAGTATTATTTATTGGAAAATAATTAAAGTACTTTGAAGTTAATTGAAATGACATTTTTCATTAGTGTCAATATGTTTGTCAAGTATTTGTAATTTGTTTTGATTAATTCTACAAGAGATACAGTGTGATATGTTGAAAGATGAAATATAGTCTATCTTTCAGTAGTCACTAGTTAATCTTGCTAGCAAAAAAATTCGTAAGGTTTAAGTTAGAGTGATATGAATTCTGATGAATCATTATTCTGATGCAAATAACTTTCATATTTCTAGTCGGGTAATTAATGTTCATTTGAATGAAACCCATTTGTTTATTTTCATGACAAGATTTCTTCATCAATTTATAAAAAAATGATCATGTTAAATTCGGGAAAGTTTAAAATAAACGATAAGAGGTGAATGATAACTTTAGTTTCAAGGTCATTACAAATAAAGATAAGAGCATTTTTCAATACCAAAAAAAAAATTTATGCGCGAAAGAATAGCTCATCGTTGATGGAACTCCATGATAGCGGTATATTACGGTACAAAGGACCTCCTCTTCTTCAAAACCTTTCATGCCGCACATTTCAGTTTCATCCATTCATCGTCGATCGTCTTCGGATATTGTACTACAACCAGTCTTTCATTTATTCAAATTACGGTGCCGCCTTTGATTTCCATAACACGAATGCCACTATCAATATCCTGGTAATATTCTGAAAAAGTATCCTAGAATAACTGATAGCAGCTTGTAAACGAATTATTGTTTTCATAAGCATCGATATGTGCAGCTTATTCCAAGTTGCTCTTGAAAACAGTACATATATCGTTGGTTTACATAATCAATCTTTTTATTATAAATATTTTAAAATTTCTTATTGACAAAATCATTTTCATACTTAATCAATAAATATCATAGAAGTGTGCTTTCGCATTGATATAGAGATAATTTACCGAACAGAGAATTACAGATGAGTAAATTTGAAGAGCCCATTAAGTCCTTGTTAATCAATCATCTCAACATTACCAACTGACCATTCTATTTATGTAAAAGCACATTTCATCTCCCCTTCAAAGAAAAAAAATGCATTTTTAGTTGGACGGAAGGCCGCTTTCGTTTTCACTTTTCTACAGATTCAGCAATTTGATAACTTTTTGGTAGCATGTAACCATATCTCCATTAATATTTCGCCATCACAAGTCGTCAGTCTATCAGATTGTCCTTGAGCATAATCGATGCTTGACGATCTTCACTCTTGGACATCAATCGTCGAGAAATTTATCATAAATAAGTCTCGTAAAAAAAGAAATGCAAAACTTTGAATTTTAGTCTATTGATATGCACATAACATTATCGTATATAATGATTGCTTTAGCCATACTTTAGCTATAATTACAGTAGTTAGAGCAAGATGAACGAAACCGGAAAAACTCAGATCGAAACTGAATTTATAGCAATTCTCAATTCCCGCGATTCACTTATATTCTCAATTCTTCTATTTTAATCGAAAATTCCGCGTTAATATTATCAAAAAATGCATGCAGGAAAGTAATTCCAGTTGTGTTTTAGCTAATTACGTTCATATCCTCTTGCATTTGCAAGTTATTGTTAATCTGTAAAGTTTAAAATATTTATTAGAAAGCGAAAAATGTAAAAGGTGAAATTGTGGTATAAGGGTGTATTGGGGGGAGGGGGGAGGGAGGGGGGGGGGAGGGTGGTGGTTGTCACTGCGATCGGTTGTCCTATCTCTGTCTGAAATCGCAGTGTTTAATTGTCAACATCAATCGTCGAAGTAACCTTCAATTTGAATTTCATATCCCTTTTTTCATCAATAGTACAGTTAAAACTCCCATTCTAAACTTCTGACTAAACTAAGAATTTAATTTAATTCGTTAATTCATGCTGAAGGATATCTGTCGGAAAAATTTTCAGTTCGGAAAGAACAAAATGCTAGTTTATCGTTTTGCTTTTAGTATAGGCTCTCTTCCTTTTTCTGCAGTTATCACATTAACATGTATTTTGTTTCAGATTTATTTTATTTATGACAAATGTAAGTAAACTTTCGTTTGTAAATTTTTCAAATTAATTAGCAAATTTGCACAGCACATCAGTTAATTATGGTAGATTACAGTGATAAGTTCAAAAACGGAGAAATTTATCAACTTATGATACAGAGCAAAATAATCAGAATACTGTTGTGATAAAAAGTGTCGGCTTATGACGAGCCCAAAATCATTTGAGATTATGAATATCAATTCATTTCATACTTGATTAACTTTGTGACTCATTGATTTAATGGAATTTTCCGAATCAAATATTATCATCAATGAAATTAATATTATTCTGTGCTGCTATCATCTATTCAATTCTGTTCTATTCCATTTCAATCCCATCTAAAAGTATAATTATCATTATTTGATTTCATTTCTCGAAATCACTATGTTAAAGATATATATTATTGGAAGGATCGTCGGATAATTTTATAAGCAGATGTTGACGAAAATCGAATGGAAAAGTTTATTTCATTTCCACAAATAGCTGTGACAGGGGGTGGGAACGGGAACGTAAAACGTGAAAAGAATAGCACGCAGCGAACTTCAAAGCCATTACCGTGTCACAATCTTTTCAAATTGCTCTTCTTTTTCTTCTTTTTTGATCATTTGAATGAAATTTCTCCAAATTTCATAGGCGCTTAATGTTTGTTTAGTGCTATGGGTAGTAGACAA
Source organism: Loa loa (assembly GCF_000183805.2). Lineage (NCBI taxonomy): Eukaryota > Metazoa > Nematoda > Chromadorea > Rhabditida > Onchocercidae > Loa > Loa loa. The sequence continues at coordinate 350,765 of NW_018108209.1, forward strand.
CCTGGCAGTGCAACTGGATAGGGGCAATGATGAGTCCCAGCGATTGCATACCAAATAGCAGACAATGAAATTTTTGAGAGATGAGAGTGTCAGGGATTTTCACTATCAGAGCTTTGAAATTAATTTTATGGAAATTAAATCAATCGATCCTCCGTGAACTAAACTGCGCTTCCATTCATTCCTCTTTTCATTGGAAGTGACTGCATACCCTATACATTTGTCTAGCTTATTTAGTTGATATACCCATTAATTTACTAATTCATCACATTTATTCGTTGTGCATTAGTACATTTTTTGCATGCTATTAAACCGTACTGAAATTCTTAGTTCTCGGTAATTCCTGGGATATTCGGGAACTATTTTTTGATGGGATGCTCTAGTAGTGTAGCTTTATTTCAGGATTTTAAGACTAATATCATTTTGGAATATGTTTAAACAGCTTGCTCGCTACCTTCTCTTCTCGAAAACAATCCCCTCTGCAGCCGCCCTGTTGTCCGATCGTCCAACTTCGAATTTATTTCCCTTTGCACTGACAATTTTTTAAAGTGTTATTGGTGGACACAGCCATTATCCGAAACCTATACTTCCCGGTCTCTTTACCGTAAATCAATCATTTGAATAACCCTCATTTTGTTGGATGAAACCATCATTAGCACCCAAGGAAAGATAAAATGTTCGTTTATTTTATGAGAAATTCCTATTTGTTAGATAGGTCCGAACATTGTTTACATTGGTGAGAAGAAGCACGGACACACACAGATGCGCCCTTCCGTCTACCAAACCATTAATATCATCATTATTTCCACGACAGATGAGAAATTTATTTGCTTAAGAAGGAAATATCATTTTTCGAAAGCGAATTCTTTGGTCATTGGATCACTCCTTCATTAAACTGTAATTATTAATTAGTAGATGTATTCCATGAATACCAATGAAGTTAGGATGGATCAGGAGAATACTTAGATTTGAAAAGTTATGCAATGCAGGAAATATCATTTATGCAAAAACGTAGTCTGTTGTAATTCAGAAAGCTTTTTGAAATAATGCACCGTGCTCTTGCCTTCATTGTATCGTGAAAGACCTTGTAAAATATGAACTGTAAGGGTTGAAGTTATGAATTCAAATATATTACTTCTCCCTATCGGGTTACAAGCAATAATAGTAGGCTAAGCATGTTTTACTTTTAAACAAAAAAGTGATTTCAAATACCATTCATTAAAAAATTTTTCCTCTAGAATTTTGTAGGAAAATTTTATTCAATATCATAAAATGAAGGACCAAAATGATATTTGTCTAAATCTTCCTTCAACAATGTGGGAGAAAATGGATAGTGTCCTGACCTTGATGGATCGCTGTTCGAGAATGTCAGCGACGTGTTTTAAAAAATTGAAAAAACAAGAATTTTGATCAGATATGCAGCGATACGGATCTATTTATTGTGGCCGACCGTATGCTCGGCCATTCATATAGAATCACCAGACTACTACACCTTCTCCTACCGTTTTTCTTTTCAACTTTTCCCGAAACTGACTGCTTTGGTAAAGATTTCGAGAGTTGATATGAGATGCGAATGGTAATGGTACTCGTTTTTGCGTACCAAAACTTTCTAAAACTTGTTTGTTCCAATCACCTTTTAATATCTCGGGATGTTATGGAACATACAGTAGTATTTCAACTTTCTCTCTTTCATATCCTGAGCATCCCTCAAGTAGTCTGCTTTGCGGATATAACAGTAATATAAAATTTTGGTTTTGGGAAATTCAGAAAGATATGTCAAACTTTCTAGTTCTTGAACGATTGTTAATCTCGAGATATCTAAAAAAAATTCGAACAAAGATCAATTATTTAGTGTAACCTTTCCTACAATGAAAATTGACGCTTATGCGAGTATTAAACTATTTTGTTGAATTGCGCTTCTCGCTGAAACTGTCAATGTTGTTAGGCATAACATATTTCTATTTGGTATATTTTATATATTTCGTCACCGATCACTTTTTGCAATGTCTTGTTAATATTTCAAGAATCAAAATAAATAAGCTGGAAATTAAAAACATTAATAATTATAAATTCAAACTCGAAAGCTATACAAAAATAGTCTTAAAAATTCTTTTTAATCGGAATTTTTTTTTCTTTTGAACTTCTGCAAGCTCGCTGGCGCCTTCCAGTAATCTGATATGTCGTGTTCGATTATACGATATCCATTATCGGATCAATGACGACTAAGGCAAAACAAGGCGCCATCTAAAATGATAGTGACGAGAAGGCACTATAGTATAGTTTTTTTTTCTAAGGGTCTAGAAATGTTTTTTAAATAAAGGGTATGATGATCTATGGCTTGCCAACTGCCTCAAATTGTTAATCGAGCTTTACACAGTACATTACTGCAAATTTACACTACAGGAAGATGAGATGCGTTTTAGGATAACAATGTTCAAATTAGCCAAGCCATGAAAGATTTGAAATATTTTTACAAATAAATAATTAAAGACCACTTATTATGAAAGTGAGGAATTTCTTGTGATAAAGCCATGAAACACATTGTTAAAAGATTAGTTTTGGTTGGGTCAATTATGGTTAAAAGATCAATTTTGGTTAGAAGATCAGTCGTGATTGGATTGGTCAAGTTGTGTTATGTGCAACTGCAAAAAAAGTAGTATTTAAGTATATATATATATATACTTTCTAAGGCTTCCTTCTAATTTTTCATCTTAAACATATCTATCTATCTATCTATCTATCTATCTATCTATCTATCTATCTATATCTATATATATATAGATATATTTAGGATGAGAAATTAGAAAGGGGTCCTAAAACTAAGTCTTTGCTTAAAATGAACACATAAACTTATTATCAATTTGAAATTGAATGTAGTCTTAGCAAGCTTACAATTACTCAGTTTGTTAAATGAGAAGATAAGTTTAACTGAAAAGTACAAATTTAATATCAGTTTCTGATTTCTTCTTGATCATTTACGCAAATTTTCAGTGATTAAATGAAAATTCACATTCTATCAACGAAGAATCGTTTCTGCAACGTTTCTTTCAAAGAAAATAGAGAGGAATAAGGTAAAAAGAATGTTTCAACAGGAAGATCAGGAATGTCTGACCGGATAGCAGAACGTTTTATGATTGATATGCCTCAGCAAAAACCAATGTCAAAAAAGGTTGCTGTAATAAGCTGTGTCATCGTCATGTTTAGCAAACCCTCTAATTATGATCAATTGACACTTGGCCTTTTTGTGTATTATTTACAAATGAACTAGGAATTGTCTTCAATTCTTTTTCTTTTTTTTGAGAAATTTCGTATCAGTTTGTAACAGTTATTTGAACTTCTCCATATTTTCTGTTTTGTTTCCGTTACTTTAAGTCACTTTTTTTTTCCTAAGAATTTGGTGACATCTTCTTATACGGAGTTTTGCCCAGCGATAATACAGTTATACCAGAAGGTGAAGTTCTGCTCTGATGTAACATAGAACTATGCTAATGCAAACTGGAGCAAAACGGAAATTCACTCTGAACATTTATCAATATCAGTAAAGCATCTTAATCAATCTCGTGTGCTCGAACGGAACTGTTTAATGATTTGAATTCTCAATGCATAGCTTAGTCCGAGATGCAGTAGTGCAGTTACCATGAGTGATGCATACATCATTTCATGATCACAAGGATCCCGACGATCTGTATTATCGGAAAAATGTTATTGAGAAAGACACTGACTTGTGACTGGAAATGATGAAATAAAAGTGGCGGATAATTTGATCGAAAATTAATTTATCAGTTGTTGAAAAGTAATAAATAAAAGGATGCAAATGCGGGATGAAATTCAAAGCAGCGTTTCAATTCTATTGTATTTGTGCGGTCGGTCCCAGTTCATCTTAATTAGACGAACAAAAAAGCATAGATTTGTTCCAATTGCGGATCATTATCTCGTTTAAATGCGCTTACAATGAATGATTGATGCGATTGGCAACAACTTTCTCAATTTGAAAGCATTGTTTGTCATCGTAATAATGGCTTCAAACTTTATTACATTGAAGGAATGACCGTTCCATTCTCTTCTTTCACGTCTGTTCTATTGTATAAGCCTTACTCCTCTGGCACGATGCCCCAAATGTCAAAAATAACCATTCTTATGCTCATCACTCTTTCACTGGAATTCTGATCAGAAATAACAATCACAACCAAAACAGAACAAAGAAGAAATCGAGAAGAAATAATATCAGAGATTTCGCTTTCTTTTTGATGTGATGTTTAGAGAAAATGAAGAGTGAAAGATTTTTGAGTAGACTCAGAGAACGGTCAAATTCTGGGAGTCAAAATTGTAAAACACAAAACAAAACGTTGTTCTATTGAAGAAAGGACATAACATAAAATGTATTGGAAGTATAACATTGGACAGCTGTGATGATTTAAAATTAGTATAGGACATTCTAAATAGAGTGACCAATGAGAGATCGGTAAACCTTCTGACGTAGGTATTAATGTTTTGTGTGAGGAAACAGACAATTACAGATGGATAACTAAAAGCAAAATAATAAATTAAGAGTGGACAATAAGAATTGTTAAATACTCTAAGAAAATGTAATTTTAAGTGCTAAGTAATTAATGCGGAGGTAGGGAGTTTCATTTGTTGGAGCAAAAAAACGTTTCGTCAAGACAGTTCTACATATCCAGCTTCCTCTCGCCTATTTCATTATTGTTTCAATTGCTCGAATGGTTTCGGTCACAAAAATTTTCAACTCTAAAAGTTTGCTTCAAATTCATTTCGCTCGAATGTTTTTAAACTAACAAAACTTACTTTTTGTTTTCTTAAAATTAAATTTACAATTCAGCAAAACACGTCAATTTTTTTAGAAACACATATTATATGTGAGCACATTACTTTGTTGACATTATTTTTAACGCTCTTTCTGCAGCCTACTTTCAAATATTGCAATCATCCCGTGAACGCGCTTTTTTTTGCAGCAACCGCTTCCCAATGATTCCAACTCGAACTACCGGGAGATTTTTAATCAAGTTAAATTAACATCTTAATCTTCAGCTAATTGCAGGAAATTCCTAAACATAACGAAAATTCAAAATGATAGCTTTTGCCCGGGGGCAAAAAAACGAGAATACTTCTGTAGTAGAAGGATATGAACAAGGTCATTCTCGATTTTCGATTTTCAAAATGACAACTGAATAGTTTGGCGGTCTCCAGCGCACTTCCTCTATTTCCCATAATTTATAGACTCTCGAAGTATTTGTTGTATTGAATGTATAGATGGTAAAGAGAGGTGGCCTTGTATCTCGAATCCTTTCCTTTCTTTACCTTGTCTATCCTTCTCGACAATCTTTTCGAACCTCGCTCCATATTTCCATTACATCCTCTCCCTACAATTTTTAGAGGAAGAAGGAAGGTTGGAGGAGGAAGGTGGCGCCAAGCTGGTACACCTACTGATTAGTAGTGAACTGTAATTTACATAACAGATATTTGAAGTGGCAGTGACCATGGCCTAGAAAGATGTACACATCCTTTTTACAAGCTGGCGCCAATCTGTACGTACTTCGTCAGATGTGCACTCATTACTTTCAATTTTTAATTAAGCAAAAAAATGAAAAGGACACAAAATACTCAATTCCTTTTCTTAATTTATACAATTTTCCTTTAGCGACAGCAGATGAATGTTCCACTATTAAGCTTAAATATTTTAATATGTTTAAGTATCTCAAAATTACTTTCAAAATTTGGAAACTTGCAAATTTCAAAATTTGATTTCATCTTTAATCCACATATTTTGGAATCATTGTCGTATATTAATTGTTGTAGTCTAAGAAATGCTGTTTAGGGCGAGTATTTTTCCGGAACATTAAATTTTTTATGCGCAGAATGATGTAGAAATGATAGACAATATAAACGTTGTTGCAAAAAAAAAAAAGGAACATATTGAAGTTCACCAGAGTTATTTTGAAACAGATGGTCCTTCCGGAAGTAGAAAACTGTGAAATGAGTTCACTTAGCAAAGGTAAATACTTTGAGCAGTACCTGATCATTCCTTTTAGCATTCAAGAGAAGAAATCAGAGGAACTTGAACATTTTTGGAAAAAATTTCTCAAGTTTGCAATTTTATTCAAATCACATTGATGGGGTTTAACATAATCACTAGATTTCTTACTTTAAAAAAAAAAAAATAAGATGGCTGATAAACTGTGAAGAGAATGTCGCCCAGCTATTAGGAATTCAAAAGTCAATCTTGCGGGCATTGCGCAATGGTGTCCATATAGCTCAATGATTGCAATAAATTTGTTGTACAAATTTCCTATTATCGTAAATAGATTAATAATAAGCTATAAAATCAGGAAGACCATTGCATCATTTTCCTGCTCCATCGGCCAGATATCGATTTCACCGACCATAATTGTTCTACCACTAATTATGATTTGGAATTCTGTTCAGAAATTCTACATGGCAAAATAAGGAAAGTAGTATATATAGTCGACCATGACCTGATTTAATTTTTGGTGTTATACAAGCGCAAATAGGCCTTGTACAATATTTTTGTGGGATATCATTTCTGTAGTAGTTGGATTCCAATATCTTCATTTTCATTATTCCGGATTTTTCTTGAAGATAATTAAATAATTAAGACTCAACGACAGGATTGCTTTAAATAGAATAAAAAGTGACCCCTTCTTTCTACAAAAGAAAGCTGTTGAATGTTAGAATTCCAAAAAATATTTTAAATTAAATTTTAAATATCATTGTCTCTCCATAAATCGAAATGCTATTCCTTGCAAAACCAATTTTCACTTCATTATTGTACCTTCCACTGTCTAACTTCACAATTCATATATTGATTATGTATTATTTTTGAATTTGGAAGGAAGCGTCTTTCTGAAATAGTCAATGTTGCGTTCAAGAGCATTCCCCTCTGAATCATTTAATGCCTTCTATCCAATACAACATAAACTCTCATGATATTATAAAGAAAAATACACCGCCAAACACTTTTTTCGAATAAATTTTTTGTTTTTTTTTTTCAAAGCGTTTCCGAATCCCTGGATATACACAGTCATTAAGGGTTATTGAAATGGAGGTCATATACTTAGCGCTTATGGGCCTATCTGTCTGTCTAAATGTAGAAGCACAGAACCAGATGGTCAATATTACATATAAAATTTATACTGGCCAGTCAAATAATGATGAATTTTAAATATTAAATTCCATAAACAAAACAAATTCGAATACCATCAAATAAATAAATAATCGATTCATTGCATAAGCTATTATTATTATTCCAAAAATTGTTTGTTTCTTGTCATCTAAATAAATGAGTCATTTGAAAAATGCCAATAAAACAATGAAATGGAATGAATTGAATTGAACTGAATTAGGAAGGAGAAGGGGGAGAGGGAGGGAGGGGGTGGAGGTGAGAGGTTGAATCCATCACATACCACTATATGTTTATGTTACACACAACACACACATACACACATACACACACATACACAGACATAAACACATATATATATATATATATATATATATATATATATATATATATATATATAATNNNTA
>NW_018108209.1:358749-366632 GCF_000183805.2 Loa loa
AAGTAAAACAATACATGCCGACTGTTAAATGTGTTAAATGAAATGAATGAGAGAAAAGAAGGAAGGATTGTTCGCAATACGGCTCACTTCGGCATGTGTACAATTCGACACATTCGTATTCAGATATCACCTTATATAACATATACTCTTTGGTGTTATAAGAAATTAGAAACTTGAATTAATCTTTTCCCATTAACTCTTATTAGATTCTTCAACAAGCCAATTGTTTCCTTTATATTTAATTCTCATTTATATATTCATATTATTCAAAAAAGAAAAACTGTATTGAAAGCGATATTAGGTATCTTTTGATTTCAAAAGAATCGAAACACGTGACTTCTGCAGTCATCTTAATGTTCAGGCTGAACTTGACAAGTTTTGTTAGGCATTGTAGTAAATAATTCAGGGAGTTTTCATGGACATATATACTAGGTACTCTGCTAGCAGTTTCCAATACCCTGTTTCTCCACTCCGGAATGATATTCCTCAATCCTGCTCCACCAAGTAGTGGTTCCCTGGATCTTAATGCATTTACCAAGTGACCGAACAATGAATTTCTTTTCCTTTGAAATGTTCAAGAGGCTGATGTGGCGCCAAAACTGATGAGGGAACAAGTTCCCTGATGGAGCGAGCCCACGGATAGATAGACAGATCGCCAAATAGCTGCAAACAACTAACCTCCCCATTCTTTATTCACCCTCACTCTTACCCTTACCCATACCATACCCATACCCACACCCATACCCGCACCTAGAGCACACCTCAAACAACAGATGCCTTTTTATGCATGCAAATAATGCTCCTCCTCTTATAAACAACCTTGTTGGACAGTAACTTTTACCCAAACAAAGTATATATGGAAGGGAAAAAAGAGCGCAAAAGCTGCCACCATCTAACAAACATCTTTCCTTTTCACATAGCAAACAAGTCCGTCCGTTTGTCTATTTATCTGTTCGACTGTCCTCACCAACTGTACTTTTTGCGCGCGCGCCTGCCTACATCAAAAAATTATTTCCTTTTTCTTCAGAAGAAAAAAAATTGTGTGTTTTCTAAGAGTTGACAACAGTGACATTGTTATTGTTTGCAATCAGTTCAGGATACTCGTAGAAGAGAGGAAGAGGACAAAAAGGTACCAGCATTCTATGGTGAGTGACAAGCACTTTAACTGCAATATACCGGTGGTGTAGTTCCATCCATCATCCTGCCAACTCGCGATAACCCAGGGGACAACAACAGCTAGCTTCATGCTAGTAAGATCAATCCTTCTTACTCTCTCTTTCTGCTCCAGCTTTCCATACCCCGAAGTTCCCTATCATATCATCATGCTTCTGTGCCACTCCTCTTTCCTCCCTTCCTCTTTTGGCAGATTCATATCACTCCGTTCCGCCTTTTGGCAACCATCCATCCGTGCTTCCTCTGGGAATTCCCTGTGTCGAAGGAATCTGCCAACACTCAGATAAAGAACCGCAGGTGCTTTATAAAGCTACTGCTCAGTTTTGATTAGTCTTGATTAACCTTTCACTCCACACTGCCCAACTTGCGTCATAGAGGATGCAGGGTCCGTTGCGCCGCTGATCTGAAAATTCTGGAAAGTAGCCATATATTAGCTGTTAAGAATGCCATATCAATAGCAGTCACTAGTTGTTTTATCAGCGGCACCAGCACACTGATAAATTTCCTGTCATCATACAGATCCCCCCATTACCATCATCGATATCGATAAGATCTGCCATTCCCTTTGAATTTTATACTTGTTAACACTGCCATAATAACGAGTATTAACCACCCTCCACTATTGACACTAATCTGCAAGCTGCAAGTAAATCGTACGCAATATGCTTGCTGCTGATAAGGGCAGTAACCTCACATCTGCGCTTTACGTTGCTTTGGTTATGTGCCAACTTCTCCCCTTTTTGTGTGGAAATGGAAATAGAGTTGAAATAAGGAGGGTGCAGACGACTAAATTTTTACGTGAGCGCTTTCTATGAATAAGATTGAAAATAACAGGCGTTGTGACAGAAAGAGATAAAGAGAAAGAAACGCGGAAAGAGAAGAAAACATTTGGATAGAGATGAGCAGTTCATTGGTGGGAGAGAGGATAGGAGATGGAGGGGGAGGAGTGAAGAAGGGGGACGGAGAGTAAGAGAAAAGGAGGTGCTCTGGGGGCGGAGAGTGGTTCGTCGTTGTGTTCCATCGGAAAGGAGTGCATTGCTGAGTGCGGGAAAGCGGCCAGTCGGCGTGGTGGGGAGTGCGTGGTTGTGTTGGTCAACTGTCCACTTGACCCCGATGACCCCTATCTGATTGCTCTTCATTGCTCACACTACCTGCGTAATGACATATACATTGCCGTCACCTCTATTACTAATACTCTTCTACCACTGTTGACGATCGCTGGTATCTATCACTTTCCACTGCCTCATTCACTCACTTTTATTCACTCATTCATTCATTCATTCGCTCTATCATTATCACTATCATTGTCACAATCACTGCTGTTAACACCATCGATTGATCAATCAGTAGAACTGAGCCACCGCAATTTCATTTCTGCGAATGCAGACCTGCTCGAATGTCTACATTTGTGGAATGCCACTTATTAATGTTCTAATTTCAGTGACGTACGCATTCGCAACCAAATGTTAGTAACATTGCCTCAGCTATGACCAATGCTGGCTACTATTTTACCTTGCCCACTTTCATCTATGTTTTACCTTCCCACTTCATCTATCTGTTTATTTGTTCACTGAATTACCCACTTGTTCACCGTCGACACCGATTTATATCATGTGATATTGTCAATGTTTGTTGTACTAATTACATTTTTGAATTTCATCTGACTTCTTAGGAATACTAAATCAGTTCACGTTTTTTTGCATATTAATTTCCGTGCATTCATCTTTGAACGGTTGTCGAATTTTACCTATGAACAGTTATTCTTAATTTCTTCACGTCTCCCTGTTTCAGTTTTGAACTGTAAAACTTAAGCAAAATCTTAGCTAGATGATTCATTAATTTTGTTAACATAGTGCAAAAATTCAGAATGCACGCTTTATACCACTTTTTTTAACCACTATATGATCTATTTATTACTTTCATACTATATAATTTAATTAGTGGTTACCGCGGCAGTCTTTCGTATACGGAAAACTTCTGTGAAATATCGGTATATGAACGGTACTTGTTCACTTTGTTCTTACCCTCCCTCATGAGGAGAGAACTGTTATCGGGTTTCACAAATGAGATGACCGTGTTCCACTCTTTTTTATCCCATTCTGTATCCCTCTTCCTCTTTACAATGATTGGACAGTGTTGTCCATCCATATGAACTATGAGGAACTTCCTCCTCCTCTCTCGACCCTATAAATTAATCTTTTTCCTGAAATGTTCAGATTGTTGGACAACTGGACGATCACTCCCTCTTTCCACTCTCTCTTTTTGCACTTTACTTTTTATCACTGATACTAATGTGGTCACTTCCTTTAACAGCTGACCATCATAACGACTAGAGCATTGCTTTTTGCTGTTCAAAGTGAACTCATCGCAACTGTTCATAATAACCTTTTTTTCGCGTAAAGTTCAACATAGGTTGGAAGGATCATTATCTTGAGGCGTTCACATCTTCCTCCTCTTTTGGACAAAATGTAGTTACACTATTGTGAACTTGAAGTGCCCTCCAGTTTTCTGATTGAATATCAGTTCAATGATTTATGCTTCAGATGTCTGGAGATTATGTCAGTGAATGGGCTGCTTTTCAAGCTCCCCCTTCTCTCTCCTCGACTAGCTGTCATTCCTTGTCCCAAACCCTGTCCGGTCGTCTCTTTGCGTCCTCATTATTTGAGGCCATATGGCCTCAGTACTATATCCCTTCTCCAGTCATGCTTGATTTACTGCTTGACACTGTTTCCTTATTGCTGTTAATTTTCCCAAGCTGTTCACATCTGTCATACTTGGATATCTTCCGTTATCAAGTAGATTTTCAGCTTCCAAGGGGGTAGCGTGAACGAGTGGTACTCGAATTGCAGTAGGTTTGTATACAGGTTCCTAATGTTCTCAAGAAGTTAAACAATTTGAAAATGGAACGGAAGATTGTTCATATTTTCTGACTCTTTACCGTTCCATTATTACTGAAAGAATTGTTCTAAAGCATACCCAAAAATGACTGTTCTGTAGATCGATGAAATAAAATTACCATCTATTTTGGAATTAAATTCAAATCAAACTTCTGGAAATTTATTTAAGCATTTTGACTTACAAAAGAATTCGTCTGTTTTGTTTATTCATTACGTGCGATGATTTTATGTGATTTATGCAATTTATTGATATCAAGTAGAATTTTCAGTTATTAATCCGCTCTGTATCTTCGGAACAAGAACAAAAGCATTGCACAGAAAGGTATATCGCTCATCTTAATCCTAATTTTTTCCTACCATACTGAATTATCTGGTAAATCCTATGGAGGATTCAGTCATTTTATCGACACCGGTGAATGCTGCTACAGTTGCTGCTGTCCCTCATGAAGTGGAACCTGTGAAATTGCTGAAACGTAGCGCTCGACGTTGTCTGTTTGGACGTCCGGATCCGCAAAAAGTTGATCAGTGGCTAACGGAAGAGTTAAACGAAATTCGGCGCGAACAGGAACGCAGATGGGGTTTCTTGTTCGGTCCTGAAAATCCATGCGCATCAACAGTCACTAGCAAATGGGAATTCACTCCTGTTCCGGCCGAATCGGTAAGTTATGCATTTTAAGGTTATCATGCGATTTTGTCTCCGAGAAGCTTCAACGTCACTCGTTGCATTGTAGTATTTATTTTCTTTCAAGATTGGCTTTAATTAAATTTAATCTTTAATTAACCTGCCATCCATTTACAAGGCTTACAAGCCTTCACAGGTTTCGAGATTGCGCATTTACGAATTAGATTTTTGTTGTCTTCCATCTATTTTCATTTTTATTTATATTATAGGTTCCTCAGTTCTATCGCAGTTCCTATTATTTGTCCAGTCGATGCACACCATGTGAAACTGAGAATTGCATGCCTTGTAGCAGCAATGTAAATAACAACTGTAATGTGGATTCTATCTCAACTTCTGTAGCGTTCGATTGCTCAGGTCCAGAAATACCGGTCCTTCCAGCCACACCAAATCTATCGAAATGCAAAGAACGACGACGTATAGCTAAGAAGCAGACAAAATTAACTGGTTGGTATTTAATTTTTATATTTTATTATTTTTTAATTCCCATCACTTTTCGAAATGGCTAATAACGAGTAGTTGAAGATTTAAGTATAATATTTATGCAGATCTCAGATGGCTCCATTGAGGTATCTTTCCGCTCCTTTGAGATAATTATTTGCGGTTAGAATTATTTATATTGTCTAACCGAAAATTTTTTTGAGAAAGCTTCTCTAGATTCGAGCTAAGATGCCTTACTTTTTCAGCTCTTGTTTTTCCAAGCTCCTAACGTCCCTAACAAGAAATCTCTCGTCCAAGTCAAATTAATATAGACTTTACTGGAAAACTCTAATATTTATGTGTTTGTAAATACTACTTTCTATCTAGAATTATAGTTTTGATCCAAATGAAAATGCCGTGATTTGCATTTCACCAACTTTCCCACCCTTTTTTTTGCAGCATTTATGAATGTTGATTCACGTAAGCGGTTGCGCCAGCAGACTAAGAAATCTCCATCATCACCGAAATCAATACGTTTGATCGGTCAATGCAGATCGTTCATATAGATTAGTAATTCAGAAAGGTCATAGATGAACGATAAGGCCGCCAATGGTGGAGCAAAAACTTTAAAGCTTGAGTGATATTACCTTTGAAAAATGGTAATATTACGAAAGGATTCATTTCTTCATGTTTCACATTGTGCACTGTGGTTCCAATATTTCTGTGATAATGTTATATTAGGAATTTTTGTCAGACATGCGGCCGCCTGTTTTTCCTGGGATCGACAACCTTCGGGAGTTGTGAACAGTACCTTCTGTGGATATTTTGACAGGTTTCATTGTTGTAATCAATTACAGGCAATTAATGAGCAGTAGGTTCTGCCAAGTACACTTGACGTCAACGTAACTCTTTGCTTTTTCATATTTTTGGGAAGCAAAACTTAAATGACTAATCCTGAGTATTATCGCCTGATCGTGGGGAATTACCGGTACTTCACTATCCGCATGTTTTTCATTCCTTTCATTAATTGTATGTTTGTGGTCAAGTTGCCAAAATGTGTAAATTACTCTTATAAAGAGTATATTTAACACTGCACATAGTTCTATCGTTTTAGATTATTATTATTTCTGTTTGTTTTCAAAAATTTCTTTGTGCTATCAAAACTTTTTTCATCGGTGTAGGTTGTGATTGTAAAATATTATGGGGTTTGGAGAGTTTGAAGTTTAATAATTGCTAATTGTGATTATTTCACTGTGCTTTAGTAAATTCGTCTTCTAAAAATTATGAGTAGCAAATTTACTTCATTTTCTTGCATAAACATCAAACAGTACATCTCCTGCCGTTCAAGTAAATTAAGGTCGTATACACAGCCAAACATCGAAGTTCTGAAGAAGAATCAAACTGGTAGTCATTTAATTCAAACTTGCCACTAGTTCTGAATACAAAGTGGAGTGCAGCTAAGTTTGGGAAGCTACTAAAATTTTGGGTTTGAATGTTTTCGAAGGACTCCTGCGAAGCTGGTGAAAGTATTATGCTTTTTACGGCGAAAGAAAGGGAAGAGAGGTTCGGGAAAATCTGTTAGAGGCTATCACCGTCCCATTGGTGTTATGAGCTTTCGGATCTTTGCCCTAGTAAGAGGATTAGGGAGGTCAATGGTCAAGGTGATTTGTGCAGGTCGCGGAGCTTCCTTGCCAAATGAAAATATATGTTTGGGAACCAGTTTACTGTAGAGGCACGCGTCCTGTGCAGATAAAATTTCTAGACATCAAAGATAATATTTTCGTCTGGTACGTAATTATTTCAAGAACATTCGAGAGGGAAGTTGCAAAAGCAAAAATAAGTTGGATTAATCAATCATAGCTCAAGATCTCTCTCAGTTTGAATTTTCCTTTTCCCAACCTTCATATTATTTTGCATTTGCATAAGAAGCCCCGAACTTGCATTAAAATAGGCAGTCGCATTTGGAATGACCTAGTTAAATAAAGGCCCCCTAATGCCAAAATATCCATCATAACTATAACGTACAAAAGGGCTACCCTTCTAACTATTCATAGCTCCTTTTTTCACATATCCATTAATCGATCGTACGGCGATTATCCGTCCTTACTGTTAATATTCCTGGTAGCGTTTTTCAATTTTTCTCCAGTGAACATCATAAAAGACCTATCTTCTCATCACCATTTCAAAATAAGAACATTAAATAGGGTCATTCTTCACTGTTTTTCGTTATATGAAATAATGCGAATCGTCAATTGCTAGACATAATCGAGGGCTCCCATATACATTAAATGAAATACTCGATTACAGATATAATGATTGCAGCTCCCGATCTTTTTTCCCATTAACTGGAAAATAGCGCAATGAACAGAAATACAGTGTGTTCCGGAAGATATGAATGGCTTGACTAGCAGCAAAGTGATTCAAGTATTACTTAGAAGTAGCTAAATTACAATGACCAAAAACGGTAGCATCTGCCCTGAAAATTACGGATGAGAAAGGGAGAACGGTGTAGAGACGGAAAGGAATAATAATGGACTGTTTACTTTCCTCTGATAAATTTGCTATCATGCTCTTCCAACGGGCATCGAAATAACTTATGCTGATAAGCACTAATCAGAACTGTTGACAGAGAGCACGAGAAAGTTTCTGGACTTCTAAGACTTACAATTAGCTATCTTGAATTCAAAATTCAAACTTTTGTCTTCTCGCTTTCA
>NW_018108209.1:366723-394610 GCF_000183805.2 Loa loa
TGAAATAATGCGAATCGTCAATTGCTAGACATAATCGAGGGCTCCCATATACATTAAATGAAATACTCGATTACAGATATAATGATTGCAGCTCCCGATCTTTTTTCCCATTAACTGGAAAATAGCGCAATGAACAGAAATACAGTGTGTTCCGGAAGATATGAATGGCTTGACTAGCAGCAAAGTGATTCAAGTATTACTTAGAAGTAGCTAAATTACAATGACCAAAAACGGTAGCATCTGCCCTGAAAATTACGGATGAGAAAGGGAGAACGGTGTAGAGACGGAAAGGAATAATAATGGACTGTTTACTTTCCTCTGATAAATTTGCTATCATGCTCTTCCAACGGGCATCGAAATAACTTATGCTGATAAGCACTAATCAGAACTGTTGACAGAGAGCACGAGAAAGTTTCTGGACTTCTAAGACTTACAATTAGCTATCTTGAATTCAAAATTCCAAACTTTTTGCCTCTCGCTTTCATACATCAATGACATTTGAATATTTATCAACTCCATTCAAAATGGCTCTGACAGGCGCAACAGAGAAATAGCATAGCGTTCTCATTTTGTTAAAATTAATTGTCAAATAAAACAAATAATTTGCGGTGGATGGCGGCTACATCATAGAACTTACAAACGCTGGGCGAGTTTGTAGCGCAAATTGGGTTTATCCTCGAAGTTAATTACTCATCGTACACAAACTGAGAATGCAAAGAAGTGGTACAGAAATGAGAAATATACTACGCAAAATTATACTCTCATATTTTGATTGATATTAGAGATATCCTATCATAGGGACAATTTTATGCTTTTTTCCCTCTCCCTAGGTGACACTGTTCTGCTTGATGTCTTGTCTTTTACCATTAAACCCAACAAATTCAGAAAAGTGAAACAAGCATCTTTGCTCCAGGTTTGAATAGTAGTGAGCTGTTTTAATGCATAGTGAGCAAATAAATCATTGAAGCCAATCAGCAACCGTCCCTTGCATATTATTTTAGTCATCAGGGCGCCGCACAATGTTAAAAACATTTGTTTAAGAAGTGGAAATGAAACTGAAGGGATAGACAAGTGAATGAATAAGACAGGTTTGATTCGATTATGGATCGAATAGAAAGCGAAAGACAGGATTGCTGGCTGAAACACTTGCTTATGATGACCATAAACCAGAAAAATGTGTAGGAATTAGAGTGAATGAATGGTTGATGAGGCATTCAACTTCACTTCAAAACATTTCCTAAGCTGTGCAAATATTAATTTTGTCCAAATGATATTAGTAACAAACGGTAATCAAGGATAATAAATGATGAGTGAACGAAAAAAAAAACAACGAAATTGTGTTTTCTTAGTGAATTACGATGAAAAAAAGAGCAAAACGCTTGAGAAGATAAACGAAATGAATAATGAACAGGTAGATGAGTGAAAAAAAAAACTCACCAAAATAACCTTTCTCCACGAGGATATACAAGAGTAGACTCACCATCACCAAAATAAGCTTCCATGAAGCTTATTTGCATAAAAAGACATGCTGTTAAACGAAAAAGCTATTATTAAGGAGCATCAAAAGGACCGCTTTCAATAGGTACCCTTTGCAGGTTTCGAGCTTTCCTCGCTTTTTCAGCCATATTCCATATTCTAATTATGCAAATGAGGTGTTGAGGACAAAACACATTCAAGTGCGGAGGAGCCGAAAAGAACAAAAGATTTCATCTACACGGCAGGTCAAAGGTCAACCTCAGGTCGTAGCAAATTGTTATTTTCGTCGTTTCTCGAGCTAAATTATAAACAAATCACTGGAATATGCAGTGCAGAATAACAGAAACTAAAGAAGTCTTGTCCCAAGATAGTAAACAAATATACCATAATATGTTCCACATTGAAATCGAGTTCTTGATCCTCATTTCCTTTACTAGCAGTTAGTCTTCCAGAGTTTAACCAGAAAAAAGAGGTAGCCTTATTCTACCATTTTCGGTTAATCATTAGCACTGTTTGTTTTGAATTAGTATCCAAAAAATATCATGCCTAGTTTAGTCATTCTTTGAGCGGCCTAATTAATATAAAGAAACCAGTTCATTAGACATTAGTAGAGTATATTCATTAACTTTCATCAAGAAATGTACTGTATATGTCTGTATCCTCTATCCGCTCCACTAAACTCGATACTACCTATTGTACAACAAAGCTACCGCTTTCTACAACCAATATTTATATACAGCTCATTAAACATATGCCTGCTTATCACACAAATCTTCTTGTATAAATGAAGCTCGTGCTCTCCTTTATCCGCTTTCATACCTCTGTCACTTTTACCTGCATTGCCGTAAGGTTCATAATTTCTAGGATAATAATTTTAAAATACAAGTTGCACGATAAGTATTCATAATCCTTATGTTAATTTAGCAAGATAACAATTCTGATGCCTAAATTATTGGTTAGCAATGTTCTGTTGAACTGAAGGAAAACACAAAATCAGACCTTATTAAGATCAACCCTTATTAAGATTACCGAAATTTCGAAATAAATCTCGATTCAAATAATTAGTTGGATGGTAAATCACTGAAGATGTGCTAATGTTGTGCTAATTTGTAAGTTTCGATTAATTAAAACAAATGCTCTGTCCTCAAACAGTAAAAATCAATCCAACATTCCTGCTGAATTGGGGGAATTCCCAACAAATTTCAGCATCTTTTTTTTAAGGTTGAAACGTTAAGCCGCTGTGACAAGTGGTGACTGATAAATATGCAGGGAGCAGTCAATAATGGCGGTAAGAGTTTTAATCACAAAATGCTGCAGTGGAGCGCCAACACTTAAGCAGGAAGTGAACTTCTTGATTGATGGGTCGTTTGGAATTGTAAATTTTCTGACAATAATTTAAGATGAGTCTTCTTTTGTGACCGCTAACCACTCGAAAGAAAGAATTGTGAAGAAGTGAGAATACAGCAAAAGGCTTTAAACAATTCACTGCTTTACACCTAAGGAGACCCGCTGCAGAAGAAAAAAGAACTTTGCGGTAGACTGTGAATGAATTCTGGATGAATATGCATAACGCATAATGCGGCATTACTTCTTTCAACTTTTTCTTTTTTCTGAGTGTGAAAAGCAATTTCACACTCAGTATTTTTATTAAACTAGCATAAAGAAAGTCCGGATCAGTTATGTGAACTAAATAAGTTCAAAGAAAAACAATTTTCCACATTTGTTTGATTTTATAGTTATTTGGAAATTTAGACATTTTGAAAACTACGTGACTTAAATTGGTTTAGACGATAATTTCTTTCTTAGCAAATTTTATTGTGAGTGCCCGAAATATTTCGAAGATTGCGGGTTTTCTTTCATTGCCGTAATTTGAACAAGTTTTACTCCGATCTCTTCCAATGCATTTGTTTGAAGATGTTTAACAAGATCAAAGACCGGTTGATTACACTAAAGGCACGTTAGTTGAAATTAAATAAGGTGCGGAAGGAATCTTCGGAAGTTAAACCCTATAAAGCAGCAGAAAATTGAAATCTAAAAAGAATCTCATCATCTAATTCACTCCCGAGAAATATGAAATACTAAAGAAGCTCTGCAACGAATCAGAAGATAAAAGTAGGTGGTTTAATTATAACCGTTTCCCCAAGCTATAGCGGCATAAACATAGATACCTTCAATACAAGAAAAGATGATCTCTAAATGATTGGATTGAAGCCTTTCACTTAAGGCTAACCCTCTTCATCATTATATTAATCACCACTAAATTCAAATTTCACAAAGAAAAAAGTTTTCCACCCTGATTTTTAGTCCAAAAGCTTCAAACCTATTATTTCCCAAAATCTCGTACTTCTGTAACTTTTGCTGCGTTATGCACTACACGCATAGTGTTAAACGCGCAGCTGGATGAATCATCACTTCTTATGCAACCACCCGTGTCCCCACAAATCAGTTAATATGTCATCTGAAACAGGCAATTAAAAATCAATTTGCATGAATTGCCCACATTATTACAGCATAGTATACTGAAAATTTATTGCCATGCCACTATGCATTGTAATTTTGGCAGAGGTCATCATGGTGGACTTTCCTTTGCGGCCTTATATTGTAAATGTCTTTTCCCCGTCCTACCACTAATATCAGGAGCTCAACATGGTGCCTGACTTTCCTTTTTTGAACTATTACAGCACCTTGATATCGTAACACTTTGATTCAGCATACTGCAGTCTAATTCCTACAACCCTGCACGCAAAAGATTTGAGCGGTATGATATTTTGTGAACTAAACCTTTCTATTCACATTTTTCCATAAAAGTTGAATTTTTCCGATAATTAAGACATCCCACAATGGCTCGTCAATGATGCATGAATTGTAGGCTAATGGTCACTTGGACAATGTCACTTGCCCTCTTTCCCATCGAGCTTCTCAATAATTTGTTCCCATTGTGATCAACAAAAAAAGCATAGATTTCACTGTACGTCGAATTACGCTAACATTTTCATTTAGGATTTAGGGAGAAGGAAATTTTTTAATTTAATTTTCCAAGTCTTTGGAGAAAAACTTGTAATAACTAATGCTAAGTTCCAAAAAAAACTACTCTAAGAATTCCCAAACGTTCTAACCAAGTTAAAAAATTAGTCCCAGAAACGGCATAACGTGTAATGCCAGTTGAGCAAAAAAAAAAAACCATGATTTCTACGGTTTAACGACAAATTCAGAAGACTTTCCAAAAGGTTGGCGGACACCTTTTGAGAATGTATATGGCCGAAGTTTTTTTTTTTCGCCTTGGAGAGCTAATGGGCGAAGTATCGTTTTCATAAGCATTCTTGCCGACATAGATTATCACATCTAGCCCATTGTAAAGTTTGTTTATAAAGAATCGGACTGGAGAAAAAAGGGAACAGGTCCGATCGAATATGATGATTTAGGGATAGCTAAGGTCACCACATCGTTGGACGATGCCAAAGAGACGAAACTCACCCTTTCGCGTTGCAGTTAATCCAAACAATGAAAATCGATAATTACTCATAAAAAGTGTAATGGACCATATCACTCTGCAGTGATGAAAAAAAAAATCGATCAATCAATCAATGTGATATTCACGGAATAACAAGCGCCAACAACAATTTCACTAAAAAGAAATCATTGCGATCTTCTAACCATCGAGTTTGAAATTGAATCTGCTGACATTAAAATAACAAGAAAAATTATTGAGACTACAGAATGATGACTGAAACGCCCATTTAATTCACGAAACAGAAACTACCTGAAGTGATAGGTAAAGCATAGTAGGAAACGGAAGAAAATCCACAGAAGAAAAAAATTTTTTTTAAATTGGTGTCAAATGAATAGTACAGTCATCTGTACCAAAGCCAAATCCCTAACAAGAAAGATGGCAATACCTTTGCGATAACATGAGCGGTAGGGAATAAAAAGTAAACAGTGTATGTCACCTCACTCAATCTCGGCTTGACTTTATGTTTAGGTGAACTACCAAAATGAGAATAAACTATCTTTAAATTTGCCGTCTGTCCGCATTCACTAACATAACTTCAAATGTTTCATAACAAGCATATTGATCATGTCGAATGTCGGGAAGAAGGAAACCTAACGGTGAACATTTGTGACATTGCTCTGCCCTCACAAATTACTCCGACACTTATTTGAGCGCAAGAAGTACGACGGATAGTGACAACGACTAATTACTGAACTACTGAATGACATTACGTGTTTCAAATGGCTGATAGGGGTTATCGATCGAAAGCAAACGCTAGTTAGTAACTTAACAAGCAAAGTAAACAATAGTTTGGTTGCTTAATTGGGCATCCCTTCCTGATACCCTTTCCGACTTCTGCACTTACACTTGGCGTCGAATGGAAGAGACAATTTGAATACGAGATTACGGTAGCCTTCCCGCCATGAACCATTTTGGCAATGTTTCAACTGCAAGCGAACTCTATGCCAGCTTGTGAATTTTCGTTGTTTCGTGTTTGGCTGTTCGCTTGTTTCGTGGCTTGCCGTATCTCTCTCTCTTTCTCTGTTATGGGATATGATATAGACTGTATTTAGGGAGAGGCAGGGATTGATAAGGCATGAGAGTATGTGCGTGCCAGAGAATGAGAGGGCAGAAAAGAATGAATTGATAATGTGAGATAGACTTGTTAAAGTTTGAGGATATGGGCTTGCAGTAATAGAAGTGAGTGATTTGGAGAGAAGAGGTAGCAGAGTTGCTTGCAAAATGACAGAATGTTGTGGTGGATTGGAGGATGTGTGGATGAGAGATGATTAACGGTTGCGAGGGAGAGAGGAAGAGAGAAGGAAAGAGAAAGAGAGAGAGGTTTGGAAGGGTGAGCGGAATGCTCGAGAGGTCTGTGTTTGGTTTTTCATTTCGAAATATTTACAGTTTGAGGCTACTTGCGCCGATTTATGAACGTTCACAAACGCTAGGCATAAGAAGGGGCTATCTGAAAACATTTAAATTTCGTTTAATTTATTTGGATATGTATGTTCATGTAATTGCCGAAGTTGACATTCACTTGGGAAGATTGCTAATATATATTCTAATGAGGAGAAGTTAATTAACGGTGATTAGATTGACACCATGTAATTGCTTGTAATTTATTATTTCATTACCTTTGGGCAGAATGGTGTATTGATTACGCTATATCTAATACGCTATCCTCTATTTTCAAGAGATTGTCTTTTTTGTCTTTAATGAATTTACTAACACAGAAAGTCATGTTTTATAGTGCTTGTATATTGTATACTTTTCTTTGGTTTTTATTGCCAGCTTTTGATAACGTTCTTTATTGCTTATTTACAGCGACTCAAATTTGGGATTTATAAAATACATTTTTCTTCATCTATGTCCAGTTGGATATTTCAATTGAGCATAAAGGAAGAATAATATTTTGGAGTTATTTATTTCATTGAGAAACGCTTAAAACTCTAGAGCTAGAAATAGGAGTTGATATTTTTTGTTGAAATCTATTGTGTTTGTTCCTAAATGCCATTAAAACGCTGTAAGTTGCTAAATTCGAGTTAATAGCCGAATAAGCTATTAGAAGAATGCGTATGGATGCTCACTACTGTATTATTTGAAATCACTTATCATTTTGAAATCACTTATCATTCCAAGCTATTATATTTGAAGTTCTGAACAGATGAACTCATTAACCTTAGTTTCAGGAATCCTTATTGTTTCGTTAAATGTAGTTTGTTCGGAATAAACGATGCATACTCGAAGTAGGCGCGTGTCTCGCTGCTTATTTGGCAAGCCAGATCATGAAGAGCTGGAAAAATGGCTAACAAAAGAACTTGAAGCTATTCAAATAGAACGGGTACGATGCTTTTAAATCCCCTGCACTTTATTTATTCGAACTACATTTCTGCGATTTCAAGGAAAAACTTTTTTAACGTTCCGTTATAGGAGAAAGGGTATGGCTTCGATTTTAAAAACGATCAGCCTATTCCAAGCACTGCATATGTCGTCGAAGCAGTTCCTGAAAACAAGGTAATTCTTCACTCAATCAACTTTTCATAAATGCTATCCAAAAGATAGTTAATTCAAAGCAAGACCTTGTTTTTGTTGGTCCACCTTTTAATTGATTATAGGTACCACTTTTCTACCGAACAACTTATTATCCATCGAAAGAACGTAGTAAGAAACTAATGTTTTCTGTCGATTGCACGGAGCAGAAAATTGAGGCAAATGGCGATGTGGTCGCTTATCATACGCGAAGTCGTGATGCAGCTGCTGCAAAATTGGTATGGTATACATCCATTATACTTTCGATAGAACAAGTTGTGGTAAACGGAAATTACGAATCTTAACATCTCTTTCTGTTTTTAATTCAATTATTTAAGCAACTTCGTGACTTTTCTTTAGAACTTGACTGTTCCGAAGCTTTCGAAAGGTCGTGTCAAAGTCGCTTCGCAGTCTCGAGGTAGTACCAAAATCCAGCGACCACAAATAATAAAAACACGTGGTGTTCGCAAGATTTCACGAAAATCTGCTTTACGAAAAAAATCGATGAAGCAATCTCTATTGACCAGTAAGCTTTTCTCTTTTGCACTTACAAATCCCCAACCTTATGTTTTTACATTAGGTTAGCTTCATTCTTAGATTTGAAAGGATTACAAATCAAATTTTTCTGGGAAATCCCTTCTTGAGAACGTAAAAATCTCGCTGGAGGTCAGAGTTCAAGAAGAATTTACTAAAAAAATTAATAGCTTTTCCCAATAAAAATAACTAATGTAAACAGGTGCTAGCACCTGTTCTCGTTTATGATAATGGTTTCCTACTTGCAAATATCAGCATTTAAACTACGATGTAACAGTTTGATAAATGACTGCATCCCTGTTTTATTACATCTCTCCTCTTTTCTGTCTTAATAATGATACCGCTTAAATAGGTTGTGCAACCATATCCATCTACAGCAAACTGTTCCTTATGACAAATGTTTTGACAATGAGCACCTATGTATACTTTGACGTGAGCAGTTGTTTGTCAAAATCACGTTCATTTGATACGATTTAAGGGACTGGATGCATTTCCCGAACTCAGGTCATGACAAACGAAATAGGGTAAGGGATTAGATGGAACAAGAATAGAAGAATAATCCGAATAAGTAGGATGAGGATCACTAAGGGGGAATAAATAATACAAATGAATTATTTTCCCGAATGGAATCACTATTAACTCTTTTCCAAAAAAGTATGATTGCTAAACTAGGCTTTTTAATGTTGGACCATCCGAACATCTTCCCAAACTTCATTTCGGAGCTTGTAAATAATTCGAATTAATTCCCTACTTATTATTTCTAAGTCTTTTTGGAAGATACACTTTAAAACTCACATTAACCAGCTTTATTAAGATGACAAATGAAGATCTGTATTACTCGTCCTTATTAAGGGTTGATATAAATTAGAACACCGCTCTCCCATGAGAGTGCTTGCTGATTCGATTGGGAAGAGTATTCTGTAAATAAAGTCTTTCCGGAAAAGATGAGCTAAAGAAAATATAATTTTAATTTTTGTATTTCTTTTTGGTACCTTGTGGGCTTTTGATCTTGTCATTCTGTTCTTTCATCCCCCTCGTTCTCTAACCACTATTTCGCATAGCTTTTCTGCTTCATACGTAACAAACTATGTACAACTGGATAAAAGATACTGTTTACAATCTGTTTATAAACATGGCTTTGTCTTATCAGTTCATACTTCCCGTCCTCATCTTTTGAAATTTACTGCAAATAGGTAATATCCGAAAAAAAATTTAAAGTGGAATTTTGAAATAGAGCAGTGTTGGAACTTCTAAACATCTTTTTTTTACTGTTTGAATGAACCGCACTGTTCCTGTTGTCCATAACAAGTGGTTAATGGTTCTGGGATAGCTATACAAGAAGCAAATTATGCAAAGTAAAGAGAGCGACAAAAAAAAGGGCAATGCGAACATTGCAGTATGACGCTATTTTGAAAATATATTCAAAAAATTAGTACTGTTGACAGCTGACGATTTTTCCCTTATCTGATTGTTCTCTCTAATGCAGTATTTTTTGTCTTTTTCACTGGTGTATATTGTGTAGATTTATAAAGAAGTGACTTGGGTAAGGAGGATGTGCTGGGATAGAGAGGAGGATTAGGGGTGATGAGGAAATGTGTATTTTGACACTTTCTGATTGAGGGAACGACTGAAATTTCTGGAATTTCACCTCTCATAATATATATCTGTACTTTTATGATGTCTGATTTCTTTTTTTTCAGTTTTTAAATTTGATGAAATTTATCGGCTTTTAGATATTTCATCACTAACAGTATTTATGGAATATGAGTGAAATTCCAAAAACTTTCAGATTACTTACCAGTTGTGAGGAAACGGCGTTCGCTTACTCGATCGGAATGTAGTGAGTCGTCGAAGTTGCTTGATGATGTTCATGTAGAAATGGATTGTTTGGGCACCAAAGCGCTCAACTCCAGCAATTCTGGTGCTATGTTTTTCTATTTTATGTCTAAAAGTAATTAGAGAATAAATGAACAGGGATCTCTACTGGTCCAGATTATTGTCGCGAGGAGGACTGCATGATGTTGCTGTACGACTAGCAAGTAATCCTTGCATATTAGTAAAAGTTCTTTATGCCGTATTTAAGCAGAGACATAAAGTTTCTTATCCAAATGGCCACTTTCATTTATCCAGTCATGCATAAGGCTGGTTTCCTTTTCTTTCAAAAGAAAAAAGAAAATCAAGGACACCGAGCACTTTTTGCTCGAATGGAGCATCTTTTTCCAATAGTCAAAAATTATCACTTTTGAGTATGTTTAGGGTAACTTCTTGTCACTCTTTCAGGTGTTAAAACTCGTTGGCAGAGTCGAAGATGTGAAGATCCATCCTCGAGAAGCCTACGCTCTGCATTTTAATGTAAGTTTTTCAAAAT
Organism: Loa loa; assembly: GCF_000183805.2. Taxonomy (NCBI): domain Eukaryota; kingdom Metazoa; phylum Nematoda; class Chromadorea; order Rhabditida; family Onchocercidae; genus Loa; species Loa loa. The sequence continues at coordinate 377,124 of NW_018108209.1, forward strand.
TATTACTTTGCCCAGGTGTTTTGAAATTTTCGTCGCTTTTGTACTTTATTATTGTAAGGGAGAAGTGCAATCTATTCCTGTCATTGTTATATCTTTTTCATATTTTTTTTCGAGAGCGAGCTGAACTTCTAGTTTGCTTAAAGAATTTGGTAGAACAAGACAGGATATATGTATATATGTTGGGAAGGGAACATAAGGGGAATCGGACTTGTTGTGGTGAAAAAAACCAAGTGGGTGGCAAGCTGGACGGTATTTCTTTGTTTTGCGCTTGAAACAAAATAAGTATGAGAAAGGAACAGCTACTTACATGGCAATTTTTTTTCCTAGAGAACAGACCTGCTTTGATCTTATATTTTTACCAAAATTCAGTACATTTCTTTCTTCCAAAAGAAGGAGGTGTGAAGATGTTTCTCATTCATCCATTGTTTTTATAATTTTGCGTTCTGGTTTTACGGGATATGGAAATATTGCAATTTAAGTAAAACGCACTTAAAATAAATTTTAGAGGCATGACTAGACATTATATTTTTGGTGTTTGTTTAAGAGTTCGTTTCATAATTTACTGTATTGCGACTGGGTTAAGGCAGGGTGAAACCGATTTGTTAATTCTCTGGCGATCCTACTATATAATTTTTTTTTTTATCTTGTTACCAAAAATGAAAGAGACACAAAATCGTTGTTTTTTCCCTTTAATTAAAAAAATAAGGGAAATAGCTGTTTTAACAATAACTTTTTGAAAATTTTTTGTTTGGTAAATTAATAGTAGCTTTTTGTATCTCTTTCATTTCAAGTTGATTACATGCTTCTTTCAAATGAAATTCGAGAAGTTAGTGACGTTAGTTAACGGTCGATTAATTAAAATAGATTAAAAACTTTTTTAGTTAGGGAAGTAAGTTAAAAATTTGATTAAAATAAGTTAGAACTAAGGGCGAAAGGTCGATGGCGTTACTTAAAACTTGTAGTATTTTTTTGCTTTGATTTATACCTAATTTTGGTAATTATATGATAATTTGTGTTTGGGCAGCTGGTTTTTTGATTAATGACATCAGCTATCTGCGATGGTGAATAATGTTTTCGGCATTAATTCGTATTTTGTATTTCAATACTTAATGCTAACGGATAGGACATTCAACAGACAAGCCATCAGTAAAAATAAAAATAATGATACTCATATAAGTCAACTAATGTTTTTAACGTCAAAAAATTCTTCAATAATTAGTCTATAATAGGCAGATTATTTCCAAATCAAGTAACAATGCATTCCATTTGATTTAATAGATTCTGTGGTAAATAAAAGGATTTGTTTTATGCAAAACATACCTTTGTTAAAATTTTTTCTGGCATTTAAATTATTCAAGTTCTTTCGAAGGAGACTATAATTTCCTTTTGTTTACTATCAGATCACCTGCCGATGGCACTTCCAAATTATATGTAATTAGGACTTTTATAATCCTTATTCTTTCATTTTTTTTTGGAGTGGAGACGGAGAGAAACTATGCTGATAGATGCGATTTGAGTAATTTGGTTATGTTTACCTGATGGGTAATTCAGTGAAAGTTCAGCGACTATATGACGGAGAGAGACATACAATAAGTTGCAGTTAGAGGAGAGCATTTGACTTGGAAGTAAAATAGTGCGGAAGATAACTGTAAAAGCCAACAGATGGACCCTCTGACCAGATTCTACCATTTGAATTTGAAAGGTTCTATCATGGAAGGCAGCATAAATTTCATGCATTAAAAAAACTTATGGTCACAATTTCTCATTTTCAGATCATGAACATTGTGATCGTTTGCATATGGGTAGGTATCCGGGTGCTATGTATAATTTCAAGATATGTCTTTCACAGGTGATGTAGTTCCTTCTAATATATTTAGCACGAAATCCTGGGCTTTGTCAAGTGTATAATTAAATCAAATTCAGGTATTAACCGGCGATTTTAAGAAATTGGAAATTGAATGGAAATTTGGTTAATTGCGCATGAAATCAAGCAATGTTCAAATTTAATCCATATCATCAAGTAGGGAAGATGTTTACCCAACTTTCTAGACGTTTTTTTTTAAATTTATCCCCTTAATCATGCATTCATTTAGGGAAATATGAGTTTTTATGCAGGTAGAAAAAGGATGAAGAGTAGTTCCATAAATCATGATCGTAATGATAGCCTGCTGTTGTCACCTTGATATCACGAAACAGGTCATGCAATGTAGTACGACAGATGGTACAATAAGTGTTATGTGTTGCTACTATTATTTATGGTACTAATAGTGCTGCTGATACTCTTGCTGTTATCGAAATTTCAAAATTTCGAAATCGTTTCTTCGTAAATGGCCAGCGAACTAGCAGTAGGATTCGTTAATCGCTGTAGGAACCTAAATTCCGGGAACAGTTAATTGCAGTAGATGCTTAGCAGATGCATGTATTTGTGAAATGGATTTGTAACATTTGCACATCACATTTCCTGCCCATTTATTTGATGCATTATTTGAGAACTAATTTTAAGAAAAGGCATCGACTTGTTTTCGAATCCATTGGATAAAAAAAATTGGTGGTGAAGGAGTGACGAGAGAATTTTTATTGAAGATTAACTTCATGCTTTCGCGGAACTTTATGGTTAATTTTATTAGGAAACTTTTTTCAAGAATCAAAATAGAAAGGAGTACCTGAAATATGTGCAATATTGGGGCTTGTCATTAACTTTTGTATTCCCACGTCGTTCATTTAGTCATATTCAAAAACTTGAATTAGTGTCACTGATTAGTGCAATAATGACCGCATTGGTAAAAGAATAATGAAATATCGGGTTTAATAATGGTAAAGATAAAGGCAGTAATATCGATAATAATGTTGGTGTTAGTAGTCATGACCATCCCTGCTTACTGCTATTTAAGACTTATACATTAGTAGTAAAACTCCACTTGTCAAGTACTGATCAAATGATCATAATGTTTATATTGCCATTGTAGTCACTGCAATCTATGGTAAAATTATTTCTCATGAATTATGGAGAAAAATTTTTTTTTTTTTTGCAATGATTCATTGTGTAATTGACCAGGGGAAGAAATGGAAAAAGGAGGAAGTCTTTGGTGACATGATGTGACAGCTGAAACATGCAATTATGTTCTCAAGATTTGAATTGTATTTGAGATTGAGTAAAGTACTAAACTAATATGTATCTACTGTCCAGGATGAGAGGTTTTGGAAACCATTGTTGAAGTTTGGTTTTTTTCCAGAAAAAAGAAAGATTATCTACAAGCATGTGAATGGTAGCATTAGAGGGAAGCGTATGCTTCATTTCCCCAATATAATGCTCTATCTGTATTGTGTATTCTTGGCAACTACTGCGAGTTCAAAAAAAGATTTTCTACCGTTTAGATCCTACCCTGTTCGGATTTGCGCAGTGTGATGGGTTATCTATTAAAAGCGGCAAAAAAACTATTGATTTCTCATCTCATTTCTGCTTGTATCAAAATAAAATATTTCAGTCACAGATTAAAGTGTTAGACTTTGATTAGATTTAACGGAAATTTGGAACTTCCAACAATCTTTTATTCAATAATTCATTAAAATGTGGGTCAGAAGAGAACGAAGGGGAATGAAGTGGTAATGAAGGGACAGAACCAGGCCGCTCTGTCTTCTAGACTCTGCAGATGCCATGATATCAAGGGTGTTTGGTGAACTTGTTTATATGCATATTTAATTGTTGAACTGAAAATTTGCTGGAAATAATTGTTAATTAGTGCTGATATCTAATATCGGGTAATTGATTGTTGAATGAATGAGATGTACTGCTGGGGTGGTAACTGCTCATCTGTCGATGTTCCTGACAGTTGGTTACTAGAGGTGCCGACATTTGCTTGATTGCTTTGTTAGACAGTTCAAGGCTGTCTGGTTACTTTTACCGGATTTTCAAAATAATGGATGTAGAAGGATGAAAGCGATTTGCCGACACGCTTTGGTCGGCTGCTTTGTCGGCAAGCTGTCATGATAGTAGATGTTTCGGAATAAGCTATGCAGCTTTTTCAAGTGGTTGTGTTACAGCGATATAAAGTACCAGGAAAATGTCAGAAGTGAATTTGAAAAGATTCTTGGGAATGTTTAGCATATGTATGTGTAAGCGAATAATTTTACCATGCAGGAATCTGTTTACTTGTGTTAAATTTACCACGTAGAATGCGTCAATTCCAAAGTGTGAAAGTTAAGGAAGTTGTGGAAGTTAATTATTCTCTGCTGCCTCATAATATCGTTCCTTAATTTTCAGTAAACGGAGAATCTTATGATAAGAGGAGAGGGCAGAATTATTGGCAATATCTTGTAGAATATTACCAAAAAATGTAATTCACGAATAACAATTGTGCAATATTGCATATCTTATCGGTGTTTAATTTTATGATGACATGTTACCATAAGACGGTAGTCTCATATAATGATATCAGGTGAATTTTTTTGGTTTGTGAGTAGTATGTTGATCTTATTGAGTGGGACATCTCTTCTTTAGAATTGACCGTCGTTTAATAAGAACTGAATTAGTTTGTGGTATTAGACCGTTTGTCATGTTTTGCAGACTGTAACTTAAATAGCAAAATATGAGATCACTAGGAAATTTTTTATGCTTACAAAAACGATAGCACTTAAATGATTTAAAAACGAAGTTAAAACTCAGATCATTTAGGATGAGCGAAACAGAGGAGAATCATATTAAAGCTTTGTGTAGATTTCCTCGGGGCAAGTTTAAAAAGTGAAGTTCGCTGGTAAGTCCCAGTAAATGATGATGAAGAAAGCCCATAATGATGTAACTCTGTTTGAACCGATAAGAGACGCTGATGACGCAACTGTTTTTTGTGGACACTGCTTTCGTTGATATAAGGAACTGAAGAAAGAGTTAATTAACGGCAAAGATCTCAGGCTTCGGTTGATTTGTTATGTCTTCAAAAAAGATGGTGTATCTAGAAGGGTTATAGAACTAGAGGATAGGATGAAGAAAATCACTTTTTTACGTTTTATGATACCTAAATGTTCATTTATTCTTTAAAAATCTTTTTCAGGGACATTTCGAATCAGTGATGATATTTTTCATGGGTAGAAAGAGAGTGAGTCCGAATTCACTTATTAATTACTGTCCTACAACTGAATATTGTGCATGAAGTGCCTGTATATAGTTTTCATTTTTGTCTGGAACAAGAGGGAAAGCAAAAAGAGAAAGATTCGGAAACCTACTGAGTACGAACGAGAAGTTGATATCAGAGAACATTAGTTTAATTCCTCACAAGTTTTAGTTTTCAAATTTGCTGCTTCACAGGCATTTTATGACTTAATTTAAATTTAAGCTATGAACATATCCAAACACGATCTCTGGCTATTCCATTCTGTCAATGCATGGCTTAATTGTATGTTTATTACGAACTTTTCTTTTGTCTCTCTTGTTCTTTTTAAGAAATGCAATAAAAACCATTTTTACACATTTTTCATTAATTTGGACTTTTTTGTCATCAAAGCAGTTTTTGAAGTTCGCTTTCACCAAAGTCATCCAGTGTTTTATAGTAGTATTCGCTAGGTATGCGTTGCAAACATTTGCATAGTTGTATCTAGTTACTTAATCTTGCTCCTTTTGCATTGCTTTTGTTTGATATGCTTAGTGCCTTTCCTGAAAAAAAAAGAAATAAGATCCGGAATCACTCATCATGTTGTCTTATTAGTTCCTTTTTCGCTTGAATTCGTGTCAATTTTCGCAACAATATTTTCCATTTCTCATCTTCTTTTTTCAGTTTCCGTTTTTTCCGGTTTTTTTCATTCCTTTTTCTTTGTAAAATTCATGTTTTGGTTCTTTCGTTTTCCTACTATTTCATTGGTTGTTCTGTTATTGTTGAAAATTGAAAATAAAATATGTTGTTGAATTGCTTAAAAAGGAATGTGTTCCAGCAAGTTTTGAAAATTTTGTTGTTTTCTAATCGTAATAATAGGTGAATAATTTGTATCTTTGACAGCATCATGATCTTTAGCAGTTTGTGGAAGGATTACAGTATTCAACATGGATGATTTAGAAAATGTGACGTTGAGAATTCTTAAAGGGATAAATGGTTCAAGGAAAAAGGTGAGACTTTAAATCAAGGCACGGGTTTGAGTTCAAATATTGAAATTGCATGTAGATTCTGGGGAATGTGTAATGGGGGGACAATCAAGATTTTAGATCGCTATCCGATGTTTGGCAGGGCGTCATCGGAAGACTTCCTGCATTTATGGTGATTTTGGTTTCGAATCTTCAAACAATGAGCAAATGGAACAAAATGCGCAAATTGAATTTGGAGGAAATCTGGCAGAACAATCACTTGTTCTCATTTCATAGTTCCACTATGCAGCTCAAATGATTGACATTCTAGAGCAGGTTAATATGGCTAGGCGGTAATAGCGGTGATAGTAGCAGTAGTCCGCAATGCGTAAGGTGGAAGATGGTGCAGGAAGAGGACGTTGTTGGTGGAAAATAGGTGGGGAGTTCTGATTTCCAGTGTAGTAATTTTAATTTCTGCTGAAAACCTTGGAAATTGCCCCTAATTTACTCCTTGGATATCAAAATTTTCATTAGACAGTTGCGGTTTTGTTGAAATTGACAAAATCGGGCGACAAGAGTTTGAAATTGTCGTAGAGTAATTCCATGGGAACGCTTCGTGAACTTTGTTATTTGTGTAGCTATCTTTGATCGTCTTCATCAATAGGTTGTCATTAGAGGTGCATTGATTTGAACTATTGATAAGCAAGCAGACTGTAGAATCATTGATAGACAGTGTGTTTACTTGCATATAGCACCGAGCGGATAAATCGACCTAATTTAGGGTTGAATCTTAGAATATAAAAGTTTGAAGTAAGACCTTTTAGATGGCATAGCGATAGCATGATGCTTAAATTGCTAGTGGAAATAATTGTTCTTGTCGAGAGTATTGCTTAATTCTTTCGGAGGAAATTATTTGAATAATTTTGTTATATGAATAAAGAATTTAATTTTTGAAAGATAAAAATCAATTCAATTTTCAATTCAAATTAACTGGGATGCAGCACTGATTGAAATATGCATTGTAAGTTCTAATTTTGGTTCATTCCGTCCTTGAAAAGCAACGTAACATGATTCATCATTTTCGATTAAATTTTCAAATGAAGTATGTATGTCGGAACAGTATCTGATTTTAATCAAAAAATTACCACCGCACAAGCTCCCGAAAAATTTTTGGTTTAAAATTAGGATACTGAAAGAGAAATAAGGAATTAAAAAGGTGAAAAACTTATTCACAAAAATATCGGAATTCAAGGGCGACAAGTTCGGCAATTGAGAGGGAAAGCTTATTGTGAAAAATGAAAATTAAATCGATTAATCAAAATTCATCAAAACTTAAATTCGTAATTTACTAAAAGGATGTTTGGTGCAATTACATGAATCCTTTTTTTTAACTTTGAAATGAGTGTCATTGCAACATCCAATGTCCAATCATTAAATCGGCATTCAATAACTTGAGCAGGAGTAGAACGACCTTGCTTAATTTACTTTACCTGATTGATAACTTCATTTAATGCAAATCGAGCAACAAAAAAACAAAAGGAATTGTTTGAAAAGAAAAAAAAACCGCTTAAAGACAGTAACGAAAAAGATAGAAATATAAACAAGCATGAATTGAACTTTACAGTAATAACAATAACAGGGAATGCAAAAAACTTGAAACCATACTCTCACTATTTTACTTTTATTTCCTCCTTTATAGAAGGATGAAGTAATAAAAAGAGCATGAAAAATATAGCAATACAGGAGAGATTTCACATATTCACTTAAATTATGTAATTCTTAATGCTATTTGACGTGGTACAATTGCACCATAAATGCATTTGAACTTCGTGAAAGAGACTCTGAGTGATAGCCGTTAAATCTTTCCTTTTATGATTCATTTATCAGATAATTGGTAATCAGAGAATTAATTGGTTTAATCAATTAGGGAAAGAGCCAAAAAATGAAACAGAGCAACAAGAAATGCTAAAGATATAAATAAAATTTGCACCAAACGCATAAATATTATTATATTTCTAATGCTAAGTGTGCTATCATTGTCATCATTAGCAAATCATTAGCCATCATTATTATCATTAGCAAATATAATAATGATAGGATTAGGATCTAATGAAATGTCTTGTTTACTTGTTAGTACTGCGCACTCCATAAATTCCTAGCAGGTTTTCTATTAAAGCACTGCAATCGATAGTATCATAATTCACTTGCTTATTTTTATTCCACTAAGTGCCAAACTTATTTTTCTCTTCTTATTGCAAAAAGTCTTTTTACAATGCTATTGAAAGCTATACTGTTGAATATAGTCGCCTTGTCGAATTGTCCCCGGCCTTTAGTTGTCCTGTTTAATTGTCCAGGACTTTTACTCGCCTTGTTCAATTGCCCAAGACTTTTTTTATTGCACAATTCGCTTCTTTTTGTCCTGTCCACAATTTTGAATTTTTCTGAGCAAACTATAAAAATATAAAATCAGTTGTGCTAATTTCTCATTCTTGAAATAGCCTTCTTTGAAGTGATTCACGAAATGCGGCAAGTTATTATTTAGTAATCTTTGATTTCTTTTAGTAATTTAACCGTTATTTCTGAAATTTTGAACACTCTTCCTTTCTGTTCTCAACATATTTAATCTTAATTTAATCTATAATTCCAACAGTATGTTGTTAGCTTCTTCCAAATATACAATGAGAAATGATTCTGTCCGGAAAATATTCCGAAAAATGCTAATCGGTCGAAAACTTTTTGCATATCTGTTCTCTATTTATCAGCTCAAAGAGTTTAAATCTCTTTGAGAAAGTCTCCTTCGATACAATTAAAAAGAGTTATCGGCTTTTCCACGAAGTAGTCATCTTTTTTAAGATGAAAAGTCCTATTAGAGTCATTGGAGTCAACAAAATTTAAATTCTTAATCTTACTTTTGAAATTTAAATTTATTTCGGAAAAGTTTGGTCCTGTGAAATCTTTCAAAGTTTGAATTATATTTTATTCAGATTTCTAAAATTCTGAAAACCATTTTTGAACATTTTTATAATGCCGAGAATACGAAGGAAAGCAAATAAAGTTATTCTTTTGCACCTAGGTTATCGGGTAGTTCGAAAGTCTGTTTAATCAGAGTATCACGGCGAAATGTGAAACAGTGGTAATAACGAAATTATCCGCTCCTTCATTTCTATATCTTTTTTTTTGAATTAGCATTAAATAAATCTCATTAATTAATTCGAAATCTGTTGTAGTCAACTAGGTTACTGAAAGTAACGATTTATTACATGAATAAAAGTTAATCTTCCAAGTGTCGAGAAAATTCTCAGGCTATTAGCAATTCAAAACCATTTCAAATACTTCAGCTTGATATTATTGAATGTTCTGGATTATTTCTTAAATGGTTCAAGTGCGTACTTCATTTAACAGCAATACTTCGCTCTCATTCCAAACTTCATCATTCAATCGCTTTTTCGTGGGAAATTCAAATTATATGTGCATTCATTAACATTTTAGGCTACATTTGTGCTCAAAGCTTTGCATTCACTGTTTTAATTTTTCTAAAGCGATATACTTCAAGTTTGAATTTAAAACAGAATTAACTGGTTGGACTCAACTACAAATGCTATCAATAATTTAACGATACTCACAATTTAACTACGAATAATTTAATTAAGTCAGAGGAAAGGTTTCAGTAAAGTAAATGATAGGCATTCATTACAGAATTATTAAATGAGTAAAAGTGTTTTTAACTTCATCATTATTATTAAATGAATAAAACATGACTTTAACTTACACACTATTTGTCTCATTACATCTCGTTTATTTTCATGTCTCACTGTGCATAAATGATAATCCTCTTTTGTTTACATAATTCTTTGTTTGAATTTTTTTATTATTGTTATTCCAATAATGGCATATTACTTCTTAAATAAGGATGATCTGCAATGAGATGACCTTGCAAAGGACACAGTAGGGGGGAGGGAGAAAGAAGGTAAATGAGGCTGGCGACAATTCTGTAAGAAAGGATTACTTGATATTTACATCTATGTATGTTCCATTTAGATCTTATAGAATGCATTACTTGGCTGTCATCTCAAATCACGTCTAAGAATTATCACTTTTTCCTCTCAGATGGGAAAATCAAAAATCCAAAAAATGCTCACAGCCATGTTGATATTATATAGCAAGGCAGTGAATTAATTACCTCTTCAGAATCTTTCTTCAAAATTTTCAACAAAAATTATTGCCATCTCTGTCGTACTTTCCCATTACTTTTTATCATCGATAATTGATCCTTGCAAAAGTTATAATTATTAAAAATGATATGGTTCATCCTTTTCCAATTGCTGCTTTACCATATAATTTTGTTTACAATTAGTTTAACTACGATATGAAATAGCTTATTTTTCTATGAAACTTCAATGATTTCAAATTTATATATTTATTTCGAAAGTTTGAAGCGGATTAGTGGATTTTCTGGATTTTTTAAAGTCTTTAGGTTTTTTTGAATTTAAATTTAAACGTGAGGTTACTGCCTCACGATCTAGAGACTTCTTTCGAAATATCCTCTTCTTGTTGATTCAATGTTTTAGATAATATTGTTTATCCAATTTTCATTAATTGTTTGGTTGCTTAAATCAGAATGCATTTTGATAGATTTGCTAAATGTATGAATGACTAAATATTAATCCTAAAACTAGATACAATTGTATTATTGACACTGATTAATTTCGATATTTCTCGAGAATGTTTCAGTTGATATATCACAATAAAAATAGTAGAGAAGTTTTTTGATTTCAATGGAAAACTTACGGTGTTCACTTTGAATTCATTTGCCTGTCTTTCTCTCTCTTGCAATTTGCTACGATTATCTTAATTTTATCAATCTGCGCTTGTTTATATTTTATTTATATCCGAAATAAATGATTAGACTGAACCGATTCGATAAATGAGTGGAACATATCGTTGTTGTGATCGATTTCCTCTGATACTTCTAAACGCATCATGCTATGTGCTACGAAAAATCTTTGTTATCAATGCTCAGATCCAAACATCGAAGTGGTAGGTATTATTCCTTTCCTAAATTCAAGCGTTCTGACATTCAAACTGTAGAAAATAATATGTTGCAGGGTAGAATGACTATTTCAGTATCTAATTCAAAAGACCTTTACAGTATCTTCTAGTAATTTGGCGGGGAAGTGAAAATTAGCGGAATAATGGAATACAAAACATTACTGCATCTTATTTTTATTGGAGATGTAAATGCATGCAAGACAATAGGTCACAGATTAGTAAGTACATTAAGCAAGACTGGGTGTATCGGTAGAGCGGACAAGAATGAGTAGAGTTTTACAAAATTTTTACAAATAAGGTTTACAAGTAAGGTTCATTTAGCTCTTTTGATGTACCAACTTACTGAGCTGTTTATTCATTGCAAAGCCTCTAATGAAATGAGAAAGTAATCTGAATGAATTGCAGCATTATGGCACATTTTTCATCAATCCAAGAATTCTTCAAGACGACATCAGAGGAAATGAAAGACAACCGAGATGCGAATCAGAAAGAAGTGCCAGGATCCAAATGTGTCGCGATCCCTACTATACGTTAAATGTTACTACGTTTGATATCAAGACCGAAGAACTTCTACCGTTCGGTACTTGTTTCCAAATAACAACAGTTACTATCCACGATGAACAAATTTCTGCAAGAAAAGATAATTTAAATGCTTAGTTTTTATGCTTCAATAATAAATATTACGAAGTAAATCTGATACGGAAGTATTTCAAAGTACCGTTTCGACCTATCCAACCTAAATGCTAAGAATTACTTGAATTATTTGGTAAATTGGAGTAATTATGCAGTGAAATTCATTGTACAGCAATAAATAAAGGTTAAGTTTAGCGGAATCAAACATAACCCATATTCATTTGTAGGCATGTCACATGGTTGTTCATCGTTGGTTCTCCTATCCAGCAGGATCTGATCTAACGGTTGCTATCATCAAATATTTTGTTAAAAACTACACCTGCACATCCACTGCAAAAGCGGTATTGTTTCTGCACTAGTGATACATGCAACGTTGTCAAACCTGCAAATGCATTGATGCGTGTCGGTGCTCCAAGGTTCAAAGAGCAGGAGAGTGGTCCGGTCACTCGCAATTACATAATAGCTGATGTCATCTCCAGTTCCACAGCGAACAATATGCATCTCTCCGGGACTTTCTTTATGCTGATAAGGTGTTACTTATATCTTCTAGTACTACTCCTTTATAGTACTCCGAAATCTTGTCTTGAGAAATTTGAGAATCTAATCGAAATTCCATGAAAACTTCCAGAAGCTATTCATATTTTGTGATTACCTTGTGTTCGGTAGAAGTGAAACTCGTCTGAGATTATTTATTTAAGAGGAAGATATAAATGAGTAGTAAGGGCTGAAATGGTACAAACAAAAGGCTAAAATGGAGTTGTTCTGACAAATAGTTATTCACACTTATTATATTTGCACAACAATAAACATATTTCTCAATTGAAACAATATTTTAAAATTAGCTGATTTGTTGATAGGTTATACTTCCTCTTGCATCTTACAGTTGAAGAGAACAATTGTTGTTCTCGAAATTGTTCTCGAACAACTGTTGTTCTCGAGCAAATGTTCAATTGTTCTTGAAAATTTTTCTGAAAATTGTTCAACAATTGTTCTCGAACAGCTTTGTGCATAGCTTCTATAACATTTCACTATTTTCAAATTAAGTTACAAAGTATTATATGAGCACAAAACAAAAACTGTTAAATGTTAAATAGAATAAATTGCAAAGAAATCCAAATGAGATGAATGGACAGCCCTAAGCTTCTTTAACTAATGGCTTGTGATCTTCGCGTGCACGACATCCATGTATCGTAGTCCAACATTTCTCACAATAATACTGCAAGCAGGAAAGTTGTGGACAGAAGAAGGGCGCATGTCGATGTCCACAACGTTCGCCACCGCATTCATCGCATGGCTGATCATCCAGTACATATGGCTTCAGTTCAACCTTCAAAACCTTTCATTTACTTTCTAAGGGGTTATTTAGCCCAATCTTAATGCATAACCAATTATGCTTACTCGTTTCTCCACTTCACCATGGCTCAACTGCACATAACGATCGGTAATTGCTTTCATGTATGAATTTTGATTGGTAAACGCTATGCGCCCAGCACCTGCAAAAAGCGCTTTGTTATATTTGTTGCTTTGATTTTCAGTGAGAGATATGCATTCCAAAGCCTTTCAAACTTTCATATAATGCATTAGAATGACGTGATACTTGATAATTCTACTAGAATAACCGATACTAAGAAACGAATGACTGAATGATTCACCTTTCGGATATTTATATTCAACATCGGTATCGATACCTGCACAGCCAACACTCCCATAAAGGCGATCCATTATATGTGCCAGTTCCACTGGAATGAATTTTTTCAAAATTACCTGCCACGACACTGTTATTCAGAAAAACAGCTTCAATTAACCTGCTTTAATAGGTCTTGGTACTCCACCGACAAAGATAGCCCGTCGAGCGTATAACGGAATGCTGGCTTCAACGACATAATCCGCATCTGCAAGGCGCCAAGGTCGAATTTGTACCTGAAGGATGAAAAAAGTGTTAAACGAAAATTGGACTAATGCTGATTTTGATAAAACCTTTAATACCAAGAAAGAGTGACTGGATTGATATGTCACATCAAAAATTACAATTTGTTTGGAAACAAATTAGTGATAAACAAACGGGAAGATTACCTCGTAAAGTCAGAAACAAAAAGTCAAATTGAACTCATCAAACATTCAGAAATAAACTTATCTAACCAGTTTATCAGGTGATAGCGGGCTTGAAATGTACAGAAAGAGTTTTTCATCCTCCACAAAGCAAGATTGCACCAATGCGCGTACACTAACCTCATATTCGAAGATAAGAAATACGTAGCCTGAAATAGGGCATCATTCTTACATCATTGCTATGAAATGTTAAAAATGAAGCAAGTGATAAATCAGTTGAATCATTAACGATCAAATCTAATTTCAAGTAAAGTTATTAAATTACAGTAGAATAATAAGAAATGTCTCAACGCTTTGCCCATGTAATGTACCGTATCATATCGATTTACGCAGATATAAGCTGGTCGAAGAATGCTAATGATAGCTGATAACTATGAGGTCAAATTATTAAGAATTAAATACCTTTGGGGGGGAAGTAGCTTTTATTTTCACCTTTGTTTGGCCAATCCACAACCAAAGGACCGAAACGACTGAAAGTGGCCGTAAGCTCGTCTGAAAACCGTTCATTCAATTTTGAAATAATAAATTATTGACAAATTATTGCAAATTTCATAATCACGAATATAACGATAACGAATACTTTCATCGATATCGATTGGCAGTCCTCCGACGAATACTTTTCTGGAATATATTTCAGGTCCTGGACTGTACTGATAATAGAGATTAGATTTCATTGCGCGGCTAGAATTTAAGAAAAAATTCAATCATATTTCTCCCTATTACTGGTCCTGCAGAAATCGTTCATTTGGATCCATTTTTCTAACTTGAAAGAAAGTGAATAGCAGAATCATTTATATACTTCGAACATCAAGCGATGTTCCAACAAAATTAATCAGAAAGTAAACTGCATGAAATGCTAGTAGTGCACATTTGGATAACATTATTAGTTGGAAATTGGTCCACTAGGCTTAATTTACTCTTTAATTTTGGAAATCAAAAAAAAATGAATTTGGTAAGAAAAATTGAAAATTAATAACTATCAAGTAGTACCATATTCCGTTAGCTTGTTGATTAGATGGAGTATGAACGCTTCCAGCGCCACAGTCTAGATCAAATGAGCCTGGATGGGATAACGCACGTTTGATGCCCTGAGAAAACCAAGAAATTAATGCTAAAATTGTCATAGTTTACCAAAACTTTAATCACCTTAAATTATTATTGTTTTGTTTCCACTTTTGTCACAAGTGGTATTACCGCAAATTTTTTCACAGAAACCATACAATATCTTTGTCGCCATTTCATTAAGAGCCAGAAGTTTTTCGTTACTTCTTTTGGATACCATATGATTTACATCACAACATTTCATCCAATTTTTTTCCTTTTTATCTCTTTAGATTTAATCATTGCTATCATTCACCATCTCGTTTACAATAAATTATTGACGAAATTGGTTGTCGCACACGTTCTGTCCAACTATCATACTGTATTCGTGGTTGGTAATTTCTTAAAATATTTGTTGGAACTTCTTCTCTGATCTTCCTGCTAACACTTATGCGATTTGAAGTCAATCCATTTTACAATTCATTTTCTTTCTAGCAGCAGGACGAAGAAATGGCAAGCGGTAAAGTGAGTGCTAGAACAAAAAGAGTAATACTTAAGGGGAAACTTAAAGTAAGAGGGAGAATGTGAAGGATAGGAATATTACTTTGCATAAATATTCATAATATTCGTAGTATTTTTGGTCAGCCCATAGTTGTCCCTGACGACCAAAAGATGCTTTGATATGATGTAAATCGCCAGACTGATGAAAATACTCATCCATTAGGTCACGTTGTCGTTGTTGTAGAATCTCCTCATCACGTTCACGTGCCGATTGTTCCGATTCCGTGCTTGTTGTAGCTACAATTAATGTAAAGTTTACACGAAAATCTAGATATATATAATACTAAAAAAAGATCAAAATAATTGTTTAATATGTTAAGTAAGGATTGCGCCACAAATTAGTATTTATTATTTACAAAGCTAACTATGGAACATATACTACACCTGCAAAATCAATGTCTGTTCCATTGCTTCTTTCTAATTTTCAAATTTTCGTTTTATTTAGAATTTCAAATATTGATTCGGAAAGGACGAATTTTCAAAATTTTGAAGTGTCCTTTTTAAAGCTTTTGTAAAATTTTATTACTGATTAAAATGAAGTGCATAACATACATGTTTTAGTCTTCAGCTGAGCTCGTGATTTATCATTCTGTGGTATGTATGAAAATGTAGTTGATGTGGGTTTTACAAAACGAGAGCCACCAACTGGCGCATTGCGGTAAATGGCATTCAAAACCTGATGGTAAAAATGAAATGGATGGATAATAATGATAGAAGTGATTATGGCTGTGATAAAGATAACGAGAGAAGAGCATGGATAAACCAGAAAACCAAATAATGAGGAGTCGAACCAAGCTTGGAACTTTAGTGTATCATCATGGAATATAAATAACAATCCTCTTTTTATCTTTTTTTTTTCGTTAATTCATTTTTTCCGCCTCCTTTTTCCTTTTGCCCCTTTCCTTCCAGAGAAGTGGTACTGCCCAGATAATGGTACTGTTCAGACATCCGGCGCAAACATCGAATAACTAATCAAAAACAGATTTTTGTTCTTCTGCTAGATGCAGCTAATGCTTCAAGCCAAGACTTTTCAGAACTCTAAGTAAAAGCAAAATTAATAGAGTTAGTTGGGGTACTGACTATTCTATTCCTTCTTCCTAGTCCCTTTAACGCTGGAAACAGTCTAAATTTTAATTGGATCAATTGTAACTGAAAAAGAAAGAAGTAAAAAAAGACTGGGAGACGATATGTTTTCAGCCAATTTCGCGCTTTCGAACGTTTCACAATTTTTCTAACTTTTTTTTTTTGACGGTTAGGACAGAAAGAATTCTTTGTCCCTTGAAAATAAAGGGAAAATTTTCTAAATTTAATCAAAAATGACGGATTTTTTTAATTTGCATAAATCTATGAGGAATATTGATAAAAAAATAATTAAATTTAAAGAATTAAAGGCAAACGTTAACCTCAACAGCTGTGAAATCACTACGATTCAATAAAGTTTGAGCGCTGAATGTAGGCGAAGTAATTCGATTTTTGAAACCATCAAATGCGTCTGCACTGTGACCTGCATTTCCACCTTGTCTGATTTCATTTTCATCATCTTCCACTAGTTCTCCACCCTGCTGTACCTTGCCTTCCAATCCTAGAAGATATTTTGAATATTTTCATTTATGTGATACAGATCTTAACATGAACTTCATTTCTTGACAAGCTTGTATTTAAAATTAAAGACGAATTTTAAATACTTCCGAACCATGACTTTTAACCATTTCCAATCACTTTCAAAACTTTTATCCCATGACAGCATGAAAAGTATTTTTATTGTTGAGGAAATATTATACATACGGGCGATTTCAGCCGAATCATCATCCAGATCAAACTCGCTTTGAACTGGAATTGCTTGGAATGTTTTAACAATTGTCGTATCCGGTCCAAAAAGCGATTGCGCTAATTCCAGAGCTCGGTTGACAAGTTTATTTTCTGGCTTAGTCGACGATGATGATGATGATGATGATGATGATGATGATGATGATGATGATGATGATGATGATGATGATGATGATGATGATGATGACGATGATGATGATGATGATGATGATGATGATGAT
>NW_018108209.1:394631-408169 GCF_000183805.2 Loa loa
ATGATGATGATGATGATGATGATGATGATGATGATGATGATGATGATGATGATGATGATGATGACGATGATGATGATGATGATGGTGATGATGATGATGATGAAAATGATGATGATGATGATGCTGGTGGTGGTGGTGATGGTGGTGGTGGTGGTGGTAGTGGTGGTGGTAGAGATACTGAATCCTAAAAGAAGGCATTCTTCTTTGAAATATAAATGAAAATTGTAAAAGTTTCGATTCCTTCCAAATACATCGGTTGGAGACATTCTTAATCACAGCAAGCAATACTTGTCAAAGAAGGAATTGTTCATCATTAGCTCTAATTCTGGATACTTAACTGATCTTATCTAAATATTACCTCAATTCCACAGTGATTATCGCATTTCAAAACATTTTCATCACTGGTAGATTGTTGCATATTGTCGCCTTGTTTTTTACCGATAATATTCATCAGCGATTCGTTGACATCCAATACAGTTACTCTGCTATCTAGCAATGAATCTTTGTTGACACTTGCATCACTGTCTGATAAGGAAAAACCATTGTTACCTTTTCGATCATCCATTATTGAAGACGAAGAACACGTCGACATTGACTTACTACGAATCTGAAAGTTCAACTGCATTCTTCAGCTAAATGAGAAAGCTGTAGTAATTTAAGTAACATGATCAAACGTGTTCTACGCAACTTGTCTTTCTGTTTTTTTTGCTATATTTTTACTAATACTTGGCAATTGCATCTGATTGGTAATCAGACGTTTGTTTCAAAACACATTTAAATTAAAATTCAATGGGCTCACTTCACTTGTCAATGATGAATCAGTGGTCCAAAAGCAATGATCAGTAAACATTTGGGTGCAGTGCCGTTTAGGTAAACGTCGTCTTATTGGTGACGTTTGCTTGGATATCCCGAGAATTTCATTCCAAATCAATCTTAAAAATTCAAAAAATTCTCGTTCATCAATACCAAAAGAAGAGAAATTATCCAAGAAGCAGGGACTATCACTTCATTTACTTTTTTCCAGGATACACGGAACATCAGAAACCAAATCATTTACAAATATTCGAATCAACCGCTTCCATTGATGAAAAATCTTAAAAAATGACAATTTGGATGACTTTTAGATGTGTTATAATAAATTTAAATATCTCATTATGTAAATTCGTCAACACGACGGAAAGTCTAACATCCAGCTCTTTCCGCTTCTTTGCATATCATACTAACAACTCATCTCTTTTTATCTTCCTGTACATATGTTGTTTTTGCAAATGTTCTCGGGAAATTCGAAGTAGCTTTTAACAATTTAGTTATGACTCATATTGATTGGTAATATTTAAATTTTCCCTCTGTTTTTAGCTACTTGTATACGGTAATAGATAAAGAGCCCATTGTGACAGTATCTTATCTATTGATATACCGTCTAGAAATGCCCTTTGCTGAGGTTATGTATATGAATATGTAACCCTCTTAGACATTGTAAACATCCTTTCCATTATATATTAGGACTCATATCTTCATCTATAGATTCCTCTCCCTTCATTTCAACTTATCACTTCATTATCTACATCCATCTCGATACATTATTTCGCAATACTTCATTGGTTTATAAACTGTTTTACTGGTGGTTACAACTCCAAAGGTTCGAACTTTACAGCAATACATCCTTGAGGTAAGTAAACCTTCATTTTCTAATATTTTCGA
This sequence comes from Loa loa, assembly GCF_000183805.2. NCBI lineage: Eukaryota > Metazoa > Nematoda > Chromadorea > Rhabditida > Onchocercidae > Loa > Loa loa. Next base: position 396,333 of record NW_018108209.1, read on the forward strand.
TTCAATTTCTGTTTGTGCCCTTTTACGACAGCTTTTGCGACAACTTGTTCTGCTCTAAGTTTTGAAAAACGGCAATTTGTTGTCTGATCAACAAATGTTTATTAACATCTTGATAAGAATTTTTTGCAGCATTGCAGCATTCATATTTGAAGAATATGATCGAGAATTTATGAATGTTTGCTTATTCAAGACAAATGACAAAAGATACAGGTATTATGCTGTAATCCTTCAATCCTTACTGTAAGTGATCCGAATAAATCAACGTTAATCAGCGAAAATGTATAATTGCATGTGCATAAAACTTTGATGAAGGCTCATATGTAAATCTATTATCTTAGAAAAAAGTTTGGTACAATTACCAGCCCACTCTTCCAGAATGTCCGAAAGGGAATTCTCTATCTTTCCTTTCCATTCTTCCCACACCATACTGTCCTTGTCAATTAAATTACTTTTGAATCCAATTTACAGATCCTCAAAATGCACAAAAGAAAAAAGAATAAGGGATCTGGCTATCCTTGAACTTACATATCTGCCTTTTAATGCTGAATAGACCCTTGATGGAGGATGGACTTTGTGTCATATTTCCATATTGACAAATATGGGTAATTGAACTGGGATTTTCCGGAGTGAAATGTGTCAATTTTTGATGGTGTTGAAATTGACCAGATATTTTCTTGGTAAAGTTGGTTTTTTTCACATCATAATTTCACTGGATTCCGAAACGATATATCTCTGTTGTTGAGAAATCCAGAAAAATTGATGAACATGAAAAAGTAATGGTAATAAAGAGAGCATTCGTTCTTACACGAATTGAAGTCCGTCTCTACGTATTCTTTCATATCTGTCGCGGTAAAAAATTTTGAATTAAATTTTATTTCCCATACATTAAGCTAATGCGAACTGTTGCCAGCATTGCATAGGTTAGCTTCCTTTGAAGCTATTTTCAACTCTCATAATAACTCGCGATTCTTTTGCGCTCACTATTTTCCTTTTGTGAAGAGCCGTAATGCTTGGCAAGAAATGAAATATTAGATAATATTGTAGGTGTCGAAGAGTTTTTGTCTTTGTAAACAAAAGGACGATGGACCGACTGATTTTTAAGCAGTTTATGATTGCTCAATGAGCAACAGAATGACTGGGAAAAAATAACGACAAGAATGACAACAAGAAGGTAAAAGTGTTTATGCATCGCTCTAATTTCAGCTTATCAGCAAAAACGCGTGTCTGAGCATTCAAATATGAATGATAGCCATCGTATTGGTTCCTTCTCTTCATTCTTGTTAATTCACAAAATTTCCAATTTCTCTTCATCACTGATATCAGTCCTCTTTCAGTTGTTTTCTGCTCACTGTTCCCTACAGACTGGCTTGAAATTTCAGACTTCAAACTTCATTGGTGTTCGAAGTTTTTCACGCTTAACATAATTGTCACCTTATAATGTTGCGATAATTATCACTCCACATTGATCTATAAACAACCAAAAACAGCATTATAGCCAGGCCTTTGTGGTAAATGGAAGTAAGGAACAATCGGCTTGGCTTACTAAGTTCTGCAAATAGTTCCACACCGTCAAGTTTCCATATGCTTAACTCACTTTACATGTCAGGCGGTAGTATAAAGGCGTAGATTCGTCAGGTGGTACTGTAGAAGCTCTTGTTTTCCTCATTTCATTTTTAGCTTATTTCATATGTTATGAATGTCAATGTGAGAAGAGCAGCCTGTGGCTCGTTTTTCAGTGCCATTTTTAATATTTGATAATAAGAAGCAGCCAAAAATGAGTCCCAAAAAGTGTTCTAAAGTAACACACTTTATTTTTGTTCTAACATCCGAAAAAGAACTTGAGCTGCTCGAGAGTTACACTACAAAATATTCTTTTCCCCTGGTAAGATGGACTTCCCCACTTCGTTCTTTTAAATGAAGGAGAAAATTTCAGGGATACAAATGAAAGGTACTAATAGAGGGTCATCGGTTTCACCGGTCGAAAGTAATAAATCAAGAAGACTGACAACTGATTCATTGAGCATTGAAAAGTAATAATTACCAATTGGAACTTTATGTCGGAATATTGTAGTTATCGATCATCAATTACCATTACTTAATACAAAGCTCCTGGTTTTGCTCGTTACTTTCGCTTTCTTATGCAAATCCATATTTGCATCCATTTTTTTAATCACCACTGCTAATACTTTCGAATTAAATATGGCATATGTTATAGAGGAGTAAAGGATGATTCCGGATTGAGAACGAGTTCGAAAAGTGGCGACCGGAAGAATGAAATGAGGATCAGTACGAGACGAATACCCTTCTTGTCGATCGTTCGCTTTTGTTTGAAATATGACTGACCTCGGCTTAAGTTTTTTTTTCTTTTTCATAAATGAAGTTACATTTATTAATCTGTACGATTTTAGTATCGTTATACGAAACCTTTCGATTGTTTTTTACTAATGGCTGGCATTCTGTTGAGCTTAGCTCAAGGGTCTCTACAAGCTGTTCAAACAATCATCTTCAAAAGGTTATCGGACACATTGATCGAAGGTCAAGCAAAGTGGGGAACAGAAGACTTTGATGAGTTGAAGTTTCATAACGGAGCAGTAATAGCTGTCTATATGTACATTGGGTACGGTATTGTAATACTCATCCTGGCAACCATTTCTGTAAGTATCCTGTAATTGCGAGGTTGTATTTTGAACGCCTGAAGTGTCGTGGTTCTCAGTAATCTAAGATAGCACATTCGACTACAGAAGGAATTCTTAGAGGCTCCGAATATTGCTGTATATGGGTTTCTTAAAGAAAACCCAGTTGTTTCGAAATTCAAGTCATTTGATTGATTAACTGATTAAATTCATTTGTAAATCAAGTTGCCAATGATTATTAGAAGTATGAATTTTTAAGTGGATTCTGATCTTTATTTTGTCATAACCATTTGTGAAAGCAAGAGTACTAATGCTTCTTTTTTTTTGCAAACAGTTGCTAAAGGTCAACATGTTTATTGATAAGAGCTGTACTATTTTATCATTTTAATTCATTCTCACTTTCTGTCCTTGTTCTTTGCATAACTGGCTTCAAGTATTATATTTTAAACTTGAAACAACTGCAGATGACTTGCTGGCATACAGTTTGTGAGCGGCAGATTTACCAAATTCGTAAACGTTATTTTGCGGCGGTACTACGACAGAATATGAGTTGGTTCGATACACATCCATCTGGGGAACTGATAACGAGGATGTCTGAGTATGTACTGCAAATGTTTTTGAAGTTAGATCTTAGGTGAGCAAATGAAAGTTACCGATCCAATAAAAAGATTTTTTAGCTCTTTCTTCCCTATCAGAGATACAGACGTCCAGCCTACGACGGGGAATTACCTCAGCGATTAGATTAAAAAAAACTCTTTAAGGTATGAGAGATGAGAAAAATTAATCGTATGAGAAGTGAGAAAAATATATAAGGGAGGAGATTGTAGTACAACTTAGAATTCCAACATTTTTCAAGACAATTGCTAACTCATTTAGAAGTCCAATTGAGGAATGCAACGGGAGAGACCATTTTCGAATCCATGAGTTTGTTTGTTGGTATTGTTTGTTCTTGTTATTGGACTGGAATATGGCGGAATCTGAATTGAATGAATTAAATTTAATGTTTTAGTGGAATTGATAGGATAAAAGATGGCATTGGTGACAAAGTGGGTATTTTATTTTCATATGGGGCGGCATTCGTCGGTGGATTAGTCGTTGCTTTCATATGCAGGTTCGTTTTAATTATCTTGCAAGTAATTTTATGAGGAAAGAGAAATGGTTGTTTGGTCGTTCCGGTCAAATATTTTCCTTGCTGAGGATGAAAATCGGGGTTTTTGTTTGTTTTTTACTTAGAATCTTTACCATGCGGAAAATCTTGTCGTTATTATTCATAATAGGTCGAGTAATAAATATTCGGTTATTCTTGGGATCAAACTTAATATCTTATACAATTAAGCATTTCTCACTGCAGAATTCAACAATTTCCTCACGACATCTCAAAAAATCCAACTTTTTTTTTGCAGTTGGCAGATGACATTGATAATGATGGTTTTTATGCCGATACTGACCGCATTAACGGCTTTCTTGACAAGAGTAAGTCTTTCTCTCTCACCAAGGGAGTTTTCAAATCATGGTAAGAAATGAAAACCATTCCAACTATTAGCAAGAAATATTATAGGTTTATGTGCTGAATGATTTTCAGAAATCTTCCACAACTTTACGGCACGTATTCAAATAGCGCATGCTTAACATGAAGTACCTTTTCAAAGAGTTATTACAACCTTACGATTGTATTTGCAGAGCATTTAGCAACATTACATCGAACAAAGATCGGAGCGGATCTCTTTGACGATTTCTTTGAAATTGAACTACTAATAATAGTAAATTCAGTTTGTATCAAACAGTACGCGGGAGGAGTTGCATGCATACGAGAAAGCGGGAGCAATAGCTGAAGAAGTAATTGTTGGTATTCGGACAGTCATTGCTTTAAACGGCCAGGAGAAGGAGATTGAGAGGTACCTCGAGAAGATGGGAGCATTTATTTCATAAATTATGTCATACTTCTCTCTCCTAATTCCTCTCCTTGTGATCATGATTATGATACTGATGTAATGAAAAGATGGAGGGAAGGATAAGAGATATTATTGTACTTCTTTCAAATAATATGAACAAAGTAATAATTCAACTTACCAAAAGATATGTTGCAGTCTTGACAGGAAGGGATTTAGGTACAAAAATGAGTTGAACAAAGCGTCAAAGTTTGGTCGACGTAAGGCTTCGTTCATCGCGCTTGGAACTGCTTGGCTCTTCTGTCTTGTCTTCGTTGCAATGGGTATTGCATTCTGGTTGGTGGATGTTTTATGAATAGCAATCACGTGTAGTTCATAAATTTCAATTAGCATTTTTAGCTTCATGGAGATAAATCTCATTCAGAGGCCCCGCCAAGTGAATGATAAATGATAGCAGCTTTACCGAAACGGTTCAAAGTTGCCTTTTTTCACTTCACGTTAAATGTACTTGGCCGCATACATGCATTGCTTTATATTAGACAGAAAAAGGAACTATGAGAAAAATGTACAACAAAAAAGTTCGGGTATTTAAGGTACGGTACAAAGTTATACAACGATGGCTTCATTCAGCCAGGTGTTGTATTTGCCACCTTTTGGGCAGCAATAAGTAGTACTTTATCACTCGGTATGGCTGTGCCACAAATTGGTGCGATAATGATTGCTCAAAATGCAGCTAGTTCCATTTTTGAAGTTATTGATCGGGTGAGTTACAGGTAAACAAGTAAATTGATTCAAAAATTTGCATTTCTCGAAAAGTCATCTAATATGTGAATGTGAAGCATATGCTTTGTTTAGCATAGTGAAGATGTAACTACTTTGGAGGAGTCTAAAAAAGACTCTTTTCAAAGATCATTTCATTCATTCATTGCTAGGATCATCAATAGTTCACACATCTAACAAAGATAACAGTCAAAGAGGTAGCTAACATACCGTCTGCATGGATGAATAATAGTATGGCAACTGATGAGTACAATTAATAAAGTAATATATCATCTTATGGTAAGAGTTGAATATTCATGCATCATACAGAAAGAAATCTGAAATCGATTCTTGAATATGTTCGCTTAAAGACCGTTGGAGTTTATAGATACCAGAAATCGATTGCCAAAGCTCAAAAGGAATAAGTATAGCGAATTCGAAAGGTGAAATTGAATTTAAGGATGTTCATTTCTGCTATCCTACAAGACCGGAGGAAGAGGTCCTGAAAGGAATAAGCTTTACGGTATTAATTTTGAAACAAAATTGGAATAATCTTGAAGTTGAAGATTGTGATGAAGGAATAAAAGTAACTATGTAGAAAAAGACGCAAGGGAAATAACTGAAAATGAGAAAGGAACTGGAATTGAACCCATCTGATTTCTAAATAATACCATGCTTAATCGTTTTTTGAAAAAAAAGGTGAAAGCAGAGCAATCAGTGGCGCTAGTGGGTTCAAGCGGATGTGGCAAGAGTACTTTAATTGGATTACTACTTCGATATTACAGTCAAGGACGTGGTGAAGTGAGTTATTTCTTTATGAATTCCAAATTACGAATTGGAGCAGGGGAAATCTGGAGGTTTAAAAAAATCCGAATTTCGGCATTTCGTTGAGGTATGTCTATGTCTATGCTAACGATCAATTGAGTCTCAATGAAATTCTATGTATGTCTAGGATTGCCTAGGACCACAGAGTTCCATGCTTGCCAACAGTAGTCGGAATTAGAAAAAGACTTTTGGATATTAATTGTGGTAGTCGATGACTCCCGGTGCGAAATTTTTTGAATATATAAAATGACCGAAGATATCTATCCTGATAATTAATTCCATAATGATAGTAATACTAGCATTGAAGTAATATGAAATAGAAATGTAATAGCTAAGACAACTTTAGCTGACAATAGATGGCATTCCGCTCGAGTCGATGAACATTCGATGGTTGCGCCAAATGATAGGTGTGGTATCGCAGGAGCCTGTACTTTTCGCAGCAACTGTTGAAGAGAACTTACGATTCGGTAATACTTCATCAACAATCAGTGGAGCGACTACTGAAAGGATTTTTTGAGTTTAAGTTTAACAGATGGTTCCACAAAAATGGATCTTTTTTAGGAAACGAGAAAATGACAATTGAAGACATGAAACGAGCATGTCAGATAGCAAATGCACACAATTTCATTGAAGAACTTCCAAAGGTCATTTGAATGTCGTCTGTTTGGCTTTCTATTTGTGACTCAATATTTCTTCTATGATCTTCCAAACTCGTTTAGGGTTATAAAACACGTATCGGTGAGGGTGGTGTACAACTATCCGGTGGTCAAAAACAACGTATCGCCATAGCTCGTGCTCTAGTTAAAAACCCGAAGATTCTGCTTCTGGATGAAGCTACCACTGCCCTGGACTCTAGAAGCGAGAAAATCATACAGCATGCTTTAGAAAAAGTAAGAAAGGATGTGTCATACTTTCTGGCTTAGATGAAATATACATCTACAGGGTATTTTGCTTCAGGCTAGTGCCGGACGTACTACTCTTACGATAGCACATCGTCTTTCAACAATTCGAAATGCAGATCTTATCATTGTACTGGATCAAGGGAAAGTCATTGAAAGAGGTGCGAAACTGAGGAAATCTGTAAAAGAGTCTGAATATTTTAGGGTCAAATTTTGCTTCAATAAATGACCTTTTCTTAAGGTACACACGAAGAACTAATGTTATATGGTGGAGTATACAAAACATTGGTACTTGCTCAGGATGTTGAGAAGTTAACAAAGGAAAATGCACCTAATTTTGAAGAAGAGGCAGGTGAGAATATCATCTTATGAAGCCAAAAATATCACTACTTATCTTCATGGTTGTTTTATTGTGCTTTAAAAGTTTCTGACTTCTAAATCAGTGAATCAGTATTAGCCACAACAAATTTAGCACTTGCCATCAGAAGTATGCAACTCTAAACATCCAATATATTCAAGAACATTCCCGTGATTTAAAGATGACATCAAGAGAATCAGTGCTGAACTACTGTCACCTTAAATTGTTAAGTAGCAGTGCTTTTAGAGCGCAGGTGCATTTTTACATTTGAAAATCGCTATAAGTAAGAATTATATGCAAAAAATATGCATTCTGCAAGCAATAAATAGAATCATTTCATAAGTAGATGTCCTTAACTTGCACGCTTCTTACTCGCATAATTTTTCCTTCCACACGCATACGCGTGCAGACGCAGATGTAGACATGAAAAGTATAGGAAGGACGAAAGACGATAAAATGACGAAGCATTTGTACTATTGCAATCAGACGAAACAGGCACTGTGTCCAACTGCTAGCTAATGTTAGCTAGTTTGGTGCGGTGGTTGTAAGAATCGTACAGTTAAAAAAGGTCATCTATATTTTATAGAGATATTAGTTTCTCATCGGTAACGGTATCATCACTTTATGAGGAAAATGAAAGACAATCCATGAGCAGTAAATAGCATATGTCTCCCTAGTTCTGCTTCTAGTAAAGGTTTCAAGCTCAGTATTTCTACGCATAATGTTTCTCATCATGCTCAGCCTATAGTAATCGATAACTTCATTCCAAAATTAAGCACTGATATCTTGGAAATTCTTACTAGTAGATCCTTAAAGAGAATGCAATACATCAACAGGTTTTCTCTTTTTCAAGTTTAACCTTCAGATTTCACAGACTGACCTATGGTAGCATCATGGAATATCATATTCTTGTCATAGACGAAATACGCTTATATTTCACGCTAGTACCAACACCCAGTTACCTGGTAAAAGTTCTGCGGCGTGCATATAGCCTTAAAAAACAAGAGGCCTGTCGTCAAACAGACAGAATTTTTGATTGCCGGCTAACGCGTTTTTTTTTATTTCCGTATCATTAGTTGATGTCCTCAGTAACGCAAATTCTTCAGGGATAATAAAAGATAAAGGGGAAGAAATGGTGGATCTGGTACGGAGTAAATCGCTAGATCAAGTTTCTCGGTCAATATCCACTACCTCGTCCATACTTCGATATGTCGAGGACCCGAAAGTATGACGTTTCCTATTCCTTTTTACAAATAATACTGTCAACACGTGGTAAACCAACAATTCAATGTGATATGAAAGAGCTAAGATTTACTTACGTACTACTAGTTACTAGCATGCAGCATGCACTCAAAGAATTCAGAAGTACTGCCAAGTGTGCCTTCATTTTAATCAGCAGATACACTTTTCTATATTTGCAGCAAGAAGCAAATGAAGTAGAAGCGATGGAAGGATCCAGTTTGTTGAACATTTTACGGTTCGCACGCGACGAGTGGTTTTTGCTTCTTTGCGCATTATTTTTTGCGCTTTTGAAAGGATTAATGTTCCCGATTTTTTCGATCATCTATGGAGCTATGTTTCAGGTCATTAATCCAAGATAAGTGTCTGAATCAGTAGGTATTCGCGTTCAAAGTTCATTCTTAATAAGTTATGTTTCAGTCTCTAGCGAGACCGACTGCGGAGCAAAGGTTGCACGAGGCTTTTATGAATGCCATATATTTTATTGTCCTTGGTATCAGTTACGGGTTCGTGATATTCTTAGCAAGCTATCTGTTCGGTGTTGCCGGGGAATCGCTCACCAAACGATTACGTGTTGCGTTGTTTGCCAATATTGTCAGTCAGGTATCGCAATGATCTGCTGCATTTTCTGGAAAACTGACGCAATATTATTAGAAAAAAAGAAGCCGGGTTGAAGAATAACAGGAAATTTAAAAAGTAGATTGCGAAAGTGGAAATGAAAGACTTACCATTCCTAGTTGTCAAAAAAGTAGAGTATTTTTATGCTAACGTTGTTGGTAACTTGACCTGATATTCCTTCAAACTTATTCAGGATGGCGAATACTTCGACTCATTGGATCATGCATCGGGTAATCTTATCACTAAATTAGCCACAGATGTACCGAATGTTCGTGCTGCAATTGATCACAGGTATTCACAATAACGTATACTAGTAAGAGTTATCGAAAAATTGTCAAAAGAATCGTATTTCAGACTTGCAGACGTGTTGCAAGTGATAACCTCCATACTTGTTGGTATCGCTATTGCATTCTATTATGGTCCGAAAATGGCATCAATTGGTATGTTGACAACGACAACACTAATGCTTTGTCAAATAATCATTGCGCAGTATCTGAAAAAAAAATCCGAGAAAGATGAAATGATAACTCGCGAACCATTTCGGGTAATTCACTGCTACATTTACCAGTATTTGCTTACTTACTTAACAAGCTTATAACCGCCTGTGACCCTTTTTCAATGTAACAACAATTCTGCCAACAACATTATAGCTCGCCGTGGAAGCACTGAAGCATCACAAAACAGTGCAATATTTGACACGCGAACAGCATTTCTGTGATGAGTTCAATAAGCAAATGCGAAAATCGCACAACAGAAATTTACACCGTGGTATTGTTCAAGCTTTTGCTTTCGCGCTTCATTCATCTTTCATTTACTTTAATTTTGCTTCAACATACCGTTGTGGTTTATGGCTTATAGAGATTGGGAATGCCACCCCATTTCATATATTTCAGTAAGTTTATATTCTATAGTTTTTCTCTTCAATACGTGAGATATATAATATGTGCTGTACTGATGTATCACACTTTTTTTTCTTCAATGCGAGAAAATCACAAGTCGAACGGTATTTTCAAGGTTGTCTTCGACAATATCATAGATCCATTTCAAAGTTAGCTTTGGAAACAGGAAAACTGAGCTATATGTGTTATACACCAATGCTTGGATTGCAATTAGACTTCAGTAAGAGTTGAAAGTATAAAAGATTTCAGTGACGCTGATAAAAAGTAAAAGGTATCTCATTTTGAGGCCGGAATACTTACAGAGTGATTGAAACATTGCATGTGGCATCCATGAATGTATTAGCCATTGGAATTTATTTCCCGGAATATATACGGGCACGCTTAAGTGCCAGTTTGATCTTCAAAATGCTTGCTGAAAAGCCGAGGATTAGCAGTTTACCGGAAGGCAGAAGAAAAGTAATTCTTGCCTGACATTCTTTTCATTTTAATCACATACTAATTATGTACACATTGGCCAGTAATAGCCGTTTTGTCTAGTACTTTTAACAAGTTTTGTCAATTACATTGTTCTATGATTCCGATCTACATCTTGAAAACTCTACATTTGATAATCTCGTACTGATTGTACTTATCCATTGTCCTTACCCTCTTCATATATATTTATTGTTCTCTTCGACGATCAAATCAGAAATGTGAAATTGTACGGAGTTGTGACATAGTTGAAGGGAAGTTATTAAGGATGAAGGCTGAGTTTGACATTTTTGTTTCCTCCATGATCAATATGCATTTAAATTCGCGGGAAATAATCAAAAAAAAGTACGAATGCAATTATTGCCTTTTAAAAAAGGAAACATGATTGTGAAGAACAGCAATTCCAAGGCATACGATAGAAAAACATCGATCGAACAGTATCGGTAATTTTGATTACAGGTAAGCAAATAAATATAAAAATCAAACATGCGATGAAAACTATTTTTAAAGAACTCTTCCACAGGTACTTCGAGGAAACATTAAGCTTGAAAATGTCCGATTTGCATATCCGGCAAATCGGAATCGACTGGTAGTAAAAGGATTGACAATGGAAGCTCTGAAAGGCAAAATGGTAGCTTTGGTGGGTTCCAGCGGATGCGGGAAATCAACCGTTATCGAGTTAATTGAGCGGTTTTACGATCCACTCAACGGTAGAGTAGTAAGTTCTTATTATGCAATATCGAATCAACTATTAAGCAAGAATAATTCGGTATCGATGCAGCTTAAGAGAAGAGGAATGAAGTTTTTGGTCCCATAAAAACTGTTACTGGAAGGATAGGAAGTATAAAAATAAATTTTGCAAATGAGTATTTTAGATACAAAGCAAAGATTAGTAAGAAAAAGTTGTGTGTAGAAGGAAACCAATAATCTTCCCTGAATAGTTTGGTGTGCAAAGAACTTGCGCAGTGATTCTTCGGATTCTGGAACGGTGATATTTCAGATGTATGACAACACCGATATCCGATATTTGAATCTTTACAATCTTCGAAATCAAATAGCTTTAGTAAGCCAAAATCCAATCCTATTCAACTATTCAATTCGTGAAAATATTGCTTATGGCTTGAGTGATGTCAATCAAAGACAGATCGAGGAAGCTGCAAAACAAGCTAATGCTCATAATTTCATAATGGAGATGAAGAATGTATGCACTACTTGACAATTTTTTTGAGCATTACTGGCTTCCATAT